>NW_023996994.1:25000-28562 GCF_015586225.1 Lucilia sericata
TTCTAGTTCAGTTCTAGTTCAGTTCTAGTTCTGTTCCAGTTCTGTTCTAGTTCTGTTCTAGTTCTGTTCTAGTTCAGTTCTAGTTCAGTTCTAGTTCAGTTCTAGTTCAGTTCTAGTTCAGTTCTAGTTCAGTTCTAGTTCAGTTCTAGTTCAGTTATAGTTCAGTTCTAGTTCAGTTCTAGTTCAGTTCTAGTTCAGTTCTTGTTCAGTTCTAGTTCAGTTCTAGTTCAGTTCTAGTTCAGTTCTAGTTCAGTTCTAGTTCAGTTCTAGTTCAGTTCAGTTCTAGTTCAGTTCTAGTTCAGTTCTAGTTCAGTTCTAGTTCAGTTCTAGTTCAGTTCTAGTTCAGTTCTAGTTCAGTTCTAGTTCAGTTCTAGTTCAGTTCTAGTTCAGTTCTAGTTCAGTTCTAGTTCAGTTCTAGTTCAGTTCTAGTTCAGTTATAGTTCAGTTCTAGTTCAGTTCTAGTTCAGTTCTAGTTCAGTTCTTGTTCAGTTCTAGTTCAGTTCTAGTTCTGTTCTAGTTCTGTTCTAGTTCTGTTCTAGTTCTGTTCTAGTTCTGTTCTAGTTCTGTTCTAGTTCTGTTCTAGTTCTGTTCTAGTTCTGTTCTAGTTCTGTTCTAGTTCTGTTCTAGTTCTGTTCTAGTTCTGTTCTAGTTCTGTTCTAGTTCTGTTCTAGTTCTGTTCTAGTTCTGTTCTAGTTCTGTTCTAGTTCTGTTCTAGTTCTGTTCTAGTTCTGTTCTAGTTCTGTTCTAGTTCTGTTCTAGTTCTGTTCTAGTTCTGTTCTAGTTCTGTTCTAGTTCTGTTCTAGTTCTGTTCTAGTTCTGTTTAGTTCTGTTCTAGTTCTGTTCTAGTTCAGTTCTAGTTCAGTTCTAGTTCAGTTCTAGTTCAGTTCTAGTTCAGTTCTAGTTCAGTTCTAGTTCAGTTCTAGTTCAGTTCTAGTTCAGTTCTAGTTCTAGTTCTAGTTCTGTTCTAGTTCTGTTCTAGTTCTGTTCTAGTTCTGTTCTAGTTCAGTTCAGTTCTAGTTCTGTTCTAGTTCTGTTCTAGTTCTGTTCTAGTTCTGTTCTAGTTCTGTTCTAGTTCTGTTCTAGTTCTGTTCTAGTTCTGTTCTAGTTCTGTTCTAGTTCTGTTCTAGTTCTGTTCTAGTTCTGTTCTAGTTCTGTTCTAGTTCTGTTCTAGTTTTGTTCTAGTTCTGTTCCAGTTCTGTTCTAGTTCTGTTCTAGTTCTGTTCTAGTTCTGTTCTAGTTCTGTTCTAGTTCTGTTCTAGTTCTGTTGTAGTTCTGTTCTAGTTCTGTTCTAGTTCTGTTATAATTCTAGTTCCGTTCTAGCTCTGTTCTAGTTCTGTTCTAGTTCTGTTCTAGTTCTGTTCTAGTTCTGTTCTAGTTCTGTTCTAGTTCTGTTCTAGTTCTGTTCTAGTTCTGTTCTAGTTCTGTTCTAGTTCTATTCTAGTTCTGTTCTAGTTCTGTTCTAGTTCTGTTCTAGTTCTGTTCTAGTTCTGTTTTAGTTCTGTTCTAGTTCTGTTCTAGTTCTGTTTTGTTTTGTTTTGTTTTGTTCTAGTTCTGTTTTATTGTTTACAAATATGTAGTTTTCATTTTTTTATTACTTTACCTGTTTATTATTTTCTATACTTTCAATTAAAGTCTTAACGGACAGTCTGGAATCCTGTCTTGAAAAGCTGCCAATTTTACTGCGTCTAGAGGCCATTTCCTGTTGCACGGTTGTTAATACAGATTGTTGGGTTTCAGTTTGTTGTTGTTCTGTAAATAAAGCTGCATTAATATAAAAAATAAAATTTGAACTACTTTATAAAAGAAAAAAGAAAACTCACGTTGTTTGGTTAATTTTTCAATTTGCTGCTCGAGCATACGTATCTTTTCCTTTTGGGTTTTATTATCCAAAACTAATTGTTCTCTAGCACTTAAGGCTTCAGTCTTAAAATCATTGGCCACACGTACCGTCATCAATAGATCCGACTGGAACTGTTGCCATTCTTCTATCTCCTGTTTGCGTAATTGTTGCAAATCTTCCAATTGTGTTTGAGTATCATTGAGTTTACGTTCCATTTCGGAGAGATGTTTTTGTGTTTCAGCTAAAAGATTTTGTAGTTGTGTTTTATCCTCCAAGTGACATTTACATTGTACTTGTAACTCCGAGGAGGTTTCACAAAGTTGTTGATTTTCCAAAGTAAGTTTGTCTTTTTCCTGTTGCAATTGTTCAAAACGATATTCGAGATGTGAGAGAGCACATTTGGCATTATTTTTAGAGACTTTAAGCTCTTCGGTAACATCGGTAAGTTGTTCTTTAAGGCGTCTTGCCTCTGCCTGGCTGCGAGACCATTGATCTTGCAATTCGGCCACTTTTTCTTCTAAAACATCTTTCTCTTTGCGTGCTGTATCCAAAAGATCACTAAGATCGGTTTTATCACCTCGAGCCAAATCTTGTTCAAGTTCTTCTATTTTAGCTTTAGCATTCTCTAGCAAAGTAGTTAAACGATGATTTCGATAAGACCATGGGAAATTTCCTCTTTGGCGCTTAATAGCTGTGTTTCCATTTGTTTGCGTTGAGCATGCTCAGCATCTATGGAAGATTCTAAAAGAGCAATACGTTCACGTAGACGTGATTGTTCTAGATTTTGAGCTTCATGCGTTTGACGCATTTCCTGTATTTCACCATTTAATTCTTCGTGTTTAACTAAAACCGCTTCACGTTCATCTTGAGCACTTTTTATTAAATCCATCAATTTCTTTTCACGCTCCGTATTGGCTACTTCTTCAGCAGCACTCGTTTGTTTGGCATCTCTTAATAGCAATTCTTGTAGATTATTGATTTGTGTACGGGATTCATTAAGTTTTCGGTTTGTCGACATAACGATTGGAAAAGAACATCTTTTTCTTCGGCTAAACGTTCGTTTTCGGCATGAGCATCGGTAAGTTGAACTTGTAAATCGGCTAATTCTTGGAGTGTAGCTTGTAATTCTTCATTAGTCGAGTAATGGTTTCTTCCATTTGTATGATTTTATCCTGTAAACAAGCTACAGATATTTCACTAGACGAGGAGTGTTTATCCCAGTCGGGTGTAAGGCATGGAGTGCCACCATTATCATTGTCTGTTGTCTGTTTGGGAGAAAGTTAATTATATATTTATATGACTGTTTCCTATCTGTGCTTAATAACTTACTGTGGGCAATGCTATAGAAGCTGGTGCTGAACTATGCAAACGTTGTGAATCTTGTATAATTTGATGTTTTTCCGCATCCGATAGTGGAGAATTGACCACGTCTCTTAAACGATTTCTTAATGATTCATTTTCATATTTTAAATTAGCAATTTCCAATTGATTTTTCTCTTGGACACTCTGTCGTTAAATGATAGAAAATGTAAAATTATTAATAAATAAATAAAACTACAAGTAATTAACACTTTAATCTACAAAAAAACGCCTTCTTTCACCACCTCTAGGGGCAGAATTATTGCAAAAAATCTTAAAAGTAATTTAAACAAACTACTTGACTACAAGTCATGCTTTTCCCTGTTACAATATTTATTTTATTTCTAGCTCTTTTTGTTTTGT
>NW_023996995.1:0-28392 GCF_015586225.1 Lucilia sericata
GATCTTTGTGGTTCTACCCACCGTTTCATTATTCCAAAAGTCCTTAACCTCAACCATATTTTTATACCCACCATCAAAAAAGATGGGGGGTATATTGATTTTGTCATTCCGTTTGTAACACATCGAAATATTGGTCATAGACCCACAAAAGTATATATTTTTATTATTAAATTCTAAGACGATCTAGCCATGTCCGCGCGATAGGGTCCGAACGAGCTAGAGGGTTGAAATTTTCCACAAGGTCCCCTTCAGAAAATGACTTTAACGCTCATTACTGGCTTAAAAATACGAATATAGCAATAAAATTTGACATAAGTAAGGCCCAGACGAGATAAAACCTCTCTATAAAATTTTATGTGGATGGATCCATAATTGACCCTACCCCACATATAAGGTCCCCTTCAAAAAATTACTTTAACACTCATTACTGGCTTTGAAATACGAATATAGCGATGAAATTGGACACACATAACTTTCATGCGAGTCAATATCTCTCTACCAAATTGTATGTGGATCGGTCAATAATTGAATCTTCCCTCCATATAAGGTCTCCTACAGAAAGTGACACACATAAATTCCATGCGAGCCAAAATCTCAAATTTTATGTGGATCGCTCCAAAATTTACTCTACCCCCATATAAGGCCCCCTTCAAAAAACGACTTTGACGCTCATTACTGGCTTAAAAATACGAGTATAGCAATGAGATTTGACATAAGTAAGTCTCTTACGTGGATCGGTACATAATTGACCCTACCCCATATAAGGTCCCATCCAGATAATTACTTTAACGCTCATTACTTAAAAGTACGAGTGTAGAGATGAGATTTGACATAAGTAAGTTTCTTACGAGTCAAAACCTGAGAAATTTTTATAGAAAATCTTTCTACCGAATTTAATGCGGAAAGTGTCGAGAACTGATATTTGATGTAAACATGTTTTATATAATCCAAAATCGGTCCAAAAAATAGGAAAAATTTTATGGAAAATGGTCAATAATTCACCCTTCCTCTCATATAAGGTCCTCTTCAGTAAATTTGATGAGTAATATCACCCGGATGTTTATAGAAGAACATTCCTTTGACGGCATACCGTTTGATGGTGGGTATATTAGATTCGGCATAGCCGAGTATAGCACTCTTACTTGTTAATTCAGCTTTTGTTTCGTCGAAAGGTTTTGCGTTCGTTAGGTTAACTACTTCGAGCTCCCTTCCCTTTACTTACATTCGCTCTTACGTTTAAGCTTAGATCAAAGCGAAAATTACATTGTACATTGTAAAATCACTTTGAATCAAAAAAAAGCCTTAATAAGGGTTTTGATACTTTACGGATCCGTACTTGAATAAAGTATTTTGTAAGTAAAACCGTACTTGTAGTACTTCTGAAACTATACCGGATTTATTTGATTACGAATTACTTAATTGCTTTTTTGAGACTAGACAGTAGTCCAGACTATAGATTCAACTATATATACAGGTCAGGCTATACATGTGACTATAGACAGAACTATGTCCAGACTAAAGACTTGATCATACTTGACTATAGTTCAAACTATTGATTCGTCTTCGGCTCGAGTCCAGACTATAGGCTAAAGTATAGTTTCGGCTATATACTAGCCTTTAGTTAAAGTTTTATTAAGTTTTTGAAAGATATGGATAATGATCATAATCGAAAATCGTAAATAATGAATGTATATTATCTGCTCTATATAGAAATTTGACCTAAAATTAAAACTAACCATATTATTTGCAATAAAAATTATTAATTTATAAAATATTTTATTTCAATATCTATTACCAATTAAATATAATCAATAAAAAATATTTTATTAATATTTTTTTATTTATTTAAATAAATTTTTGCTTACTCATGCCAACACCTAAACCACTAATTTATGAATAAACATAGATACAAATGTATTTTTGTGTGTTTTCTGTTTTTAGATATTTCAATCCATTTTTGAAACATGTGTTGTTTTCATTCATTCATTCATCCGATAGATCACTTTGTTATGATTAGTTAAAGCTGTCAGTTTTTGACAAGTGTTGTCATCTAAATTTCAAAATATTTCGTATAAAAAAAAATACACATTTAGTTTTTGTACAAGTATTTTTGTTGGTTTTTCATTTGTTTATTTTTAATATTAAAGTATTAAATGATAAATTAGTTTTAAGTGTATAAATTAATACGTTTAAAAAAATTGCTTGACTTAATAGCTTAAATAAAATTTTGCAACAAAAATAATGAATTAATTTATTTTCCAAATTAAAATAGGATAAAGTTGCAATAAACAGAAATTTCAATTTAGACATTTTGATTAACATTTAAGCGCCAGTAGAAGTGGAAATTTGGCCAACAAAGAAGGGTTTTCATAACATTCGTTCGAATGTTAGAAAACTGTTTAGTAAACAGGTTCATTAAACTCTATTACTCCTATTTACTTTTATAAAAAACAAACGTTAATAACAATTTATCAGATACATATGTACATATCTGTATCTAAAAAGTATTACTTACTTAAAAAGTTTAAATTTCATTCACCTGACAGTTATTAACTACACATACATATCTTCTATATAATTAGTTATTAGTTCTAAGAATGTCTCAGCCTCTCTTTTCAACAAAATTAACATATTTTATAAAAAAAAATCTATAATCAAACAACACCACTTTGTTTTATTCATCCATGCCGTCATCAACTCTTTTATTTTCGGCTCTAGCCCAGTACATTAGCTCAAAAATAAATTGAATGGAAAATAATAAAGGAGAAAAATCGAAAATAAGAAAAATTACTTAGAAAACGATACATTTGTCCTTTTGTAATCAACATAAATTTTTCACATTTTCTCCCCATCAATTTATCTGGCTCTACAATCATACAGAAAGACATTCTCTTATTTAGTATTAAATAGGCAAGGACGGACAGACAGTGCAAGCAAACTAGCGATAAAAACAAATGGTCCATTATTACATAATCGTTGTTTAACTTAAAACACGAAAATAGAAAAATGACAATGAACAGAGAATGAAAGGTATAAACTAATATGAAAACTGAAAAGGGTGTCTAACTAACTGAATAGAGCGACTAAGTAAAAATTTTAAGAGATAAATAAATTAATACCGTAAACGTAATACTAATTGTGTACGTGTGTAAGTATAAATGAAAATCACCCGCCTGTAGGTGAATCTGTATTAGACAATAGCTGAACTGAGACAGCAACTGCAACTAAAAGGTGGGAAAGTACCCATATAAAAGAGTAGACTATAGTGCAGACTATAGACTAAATTATAGTCCAGATTACAAACTAGACTATAGGCTATTCTAAAGTCCAGACTATAGATTATACAATAGTCTAGACAATAGACCAGACTATATTACAGACCATAGACTAGACTGTAGTCTAGACTACAGACTAGACTATAGTTCAGACTAGACTATGGTCCAGATCATAGACTAGACTAGACTATAAACTAAACTATAAACCATACTATAGATTAGACTAAACAGCAGATTATATTTTAGTCCAGACTACCGACTAGACTATAGTCCAGACTACGGGGTATTCTTGAGTCCAGACTATTGACTATACAAAAGTCCAACAATAGATCAGACTATATTCCAGACCATAGACTAGACTGTAGTCCAGACTTCAGACTAGGCTATTATCCAGACTATAGACTAGAATATTGTCCAGACTATAAATTAGACTATAATACAGATTACGTACTAGATAATCCAGACAATAGACTAGACTATAGTCCAGACTTTAGATTAGACTACAGTCCAGATTACATACTAGACTGTAGTCCAGACTTCAGAATAAACTATAGTCCAGACTATGAAATAGACTTTAGTCCAGGCTACAGAATAGACTATAGTATAGACTACAAGCTATTCTAGTGGAGACTAAAGAAAATAGTCTACCAGATTTCCAGACCATATATTAGAGAGCAGTCCAGATTACAGGTTAGATTATAGTCCAGACAATTGACTAGACTAAAGTTCAGACTATAGTCCGGACTAAAGACTATAAACAAAACTTCAGACTATATTTAAGTCCAGACTATCGACTAGACTATCGACCAGACTACGAACTTTAGTACAGACTATAGTCCCGACCTACATATAGTCAAGACTATAGTCTAGACTACAAGCTATTCTAGAGTCCAGACTATCGAATAGACTATAGTCTGGACTAGACCTTTGCATTTGAAGTTGATTTAAATTTTGGGTTAAGATATTTCGAAGAAGGGGGAAGGTATAAAATATGTAATATATAATTGTCTTGTGCATGATCTCGTTATAATGACGTGGAGTAAAAACACCAAAAATTAAATAAGGTATACTTCCCATTGACAATAATACTCAAATATAAAAATAATTTAAAATTTTACTTTAACATGAATATTGTTGCTGAGTTTCTATTAAAGAGACAATAAGACATTGAAATTTTTTAAAAGTAATGTATTGAAAATTTGATGCTGTTTTTATAAATTTTATGACTTTTGTTGTTACCCACCTAAGATTTATTGGATTTGGATACACATATGTATGTATACCCACCTATACTACACATATAAATATTATACATGCTTACAAAAGTATATTTCTACATATTTCTATTTGGATTATTTTTAGTTTTTAATTTCAAATATATTTTGGGTCTGTCCACATCTATTTTACTTATACCATATAGATATGTATTAATGAAAAGAAGATGTACGTACATACATACATATATAAATGTACTAGTACAAAAAGAGATTTTTTGTATTTTATTGAAAATTGATGCAATCACATGAAATGCTATGTAGTATTTAAGGGGGACTTAAAATTACAGCCACATACATATACATACATACATATGTAGATGCATACCAAGAAATTATCTATAGTAGCTGTATTTATAGGTTCATAAATAAGTATAGGTACATATGAGCATGTATGAGTAGCTTTTAAAGCTATAATTTATTTCGATTAGTTGTACAACCTCAAGTTTTATGGAAAAAATGTTTGTTCTCATTTCAAGTTTATTATTCATTACATGGATCAAACAAAAAGTTTTGTTTTTTTTTTTGTTTTAGTGTGCACGACATTAATTAATGTTAAATGTAGTAAGTTTTTACTATAGCATGTCATAGAAAATTAAATGAAAGAAAGGAGCATGAACAACTGCATTTTGTGAATAGCTTTGTATTTATTTTGTTGTAGTTCTTATTCTATGAAAATCCTTTTTTCCGAAAATACCGAAATATATAAGTATGTCATTTTTCGGTAGAAAATAAAATTTACAAATATAGTTTAGCTCTGATATAATTTATGTGAAAATAGATTAATTTCCAGTCAGATAGTCAGTCTATAATCTAGTCTATAGTCTAGTCTATAGTCTAGTCTATAGTCTAGTCTATAGTCTAGTCTATAGTCTAGTCTATAGTCTAGTCTATAGTCTAGTCTATAGTCTAGTCTATAGTCTAGTCTATAGTCTAGTCTATAGTCTAGTCTATAGTCTAGTCTATAGTCTAGTCTATAGTCTAGTCTATAGTCTAGTCTATAGTCTAGTCTAGTCTATAGTCTAGTCTAGTCTAGCTTATAGTCTAGTCTATAGTCTAGTCTATAGTCTAGTCTATAGTCTAGTCTATAGTCTAGTCTATAGTCTAGTCTATAGTCTAGTCTATAGTCTAGTCTATAGTCTAGTCTATAGTCTAGTCTATAGTCTAGTCTATAGTCTAGTCTATAGTTAGTCTATAGTCTAGTCTATAGTCTAGTCTATAGTTAGTCTATAGTCTAGTCTATAGTCTAGTCTATAGTCTAGTCTATAGTCTAGTCTATAGTTCTAGTCTATAGTCTAGTCTATAGTCTAGTCTATAGTCTAGTCTATAGTCTAGTCTATAGTCTAGTCTATAGTATAGTCTATAGTCTAGTCTATAGTCTAGTCTATAGTCTAGTCTATAGTCTAGTCTTATCTAGTCTAAGTATAGTAGTCTAGTCTAAGTAGTCTATAGTCTAGTCTATAGTCTAGTCTATAGTCTAGTCTATAGTCTAGTCTATAGTCTAGTCTATAGTCTAGTCTATAGTCTAGTCTAGTCTAGTCTATAGTTAGTCTATAGTCTAGTCTATAGTCTAGTCATAGTCTAGTCTATAGTCTAGTCTATAGTCTAGTCTATAGTCTAGTCTATAGTCTAGTCTATAGTCTAGTCTATAGTCTAGTCTATAGTCTAGTCATAGTTAGTCTATAGTCTAGTCTATAGTCTAGTCTATAGTCTAGTCTATAGTCTAGTTATAGTCTAGTCTATAGTCTAGTCTATAGTCTAGTCTATCGTCTAGTCTATAGTCTAGTCTATAGTCTAGTCTATAGTCTATTCATAGTCTAGTCTATAGTCTAGTCATAGTCTAGTCTATAGTCTAGTCTATAGTCTAGTCTATAGTCTAGTCTATAGTCTAGTCTATAGTCTAGTCTATAGTCTAGTCTATAGTCTAGTCTATAGTCTAGTCTATAGTCTAGTCTATAGTCTAGTCTATAGTCTAGTCTATAGTCTAGTCTATAGTCTAGTCTAGTCTAGTCTATAGTCTAGTCTATAGTCTAGTCTATAGTTAGTCTATAGTCTAGTCTATAGTCTAGTCTATGTTAGTCTATAGTCTAGTCTATAGTCTAGTCTATAGTCTAGTCTATAGTCTAGTCTATAGTCTAGTCTATAGTCTAGTCTATAGTCTAGTCTATAGTCTAGTCTATAGTCTAGTCTATAGTCTAGTCTATAGTCTAGTATAGTCTAGTCTATAGTCTAGTCTATAGTCTAGTCTATAGTCTAGTCTATAGTCTAGTCTATAGTCTAGTCTATAGTAGTCTATAGTCTAGTCTATAGTCTAGTCTATAGTCTAGTCTATAGTCTAGTCTATAGTCTAGTCTATAGTCTAGTCTATAGTCTAGTCTATAGTCTAGTCTATAGTCTAGTCTATAGTCTAGTCTATAGTCTAGTCTATAGTCTAGTCTATAGTCTAGTCTATAGTCTAGTCTATAGTCTTGTCTATAGTCTAGTCTATAGTCTAGTCTATAGTCTTGTCTATAGTCTAGTCTATAGTCTAGTCTATAGTCTAGTCTATAGTCTAGTCTATAGTCTAGTCTATAGTCTAGTCTATAGTCTAGTCTATAGTCTAGTCTATAGTCTAGTCTATAGTCTAGTCTATAGTCTAGTCTAGTCTAGTCTATAGTCTAGTCTATAGTCTAGTCTATAGTCTAGTCTATAGGCTAGTCTATAGTCTAGTCTATAGTCTAGTCTATAGTCTAGTCTATAGTAGTCTATAGTCTAGTCTATAGTCTAGTCTATAGTCTAGTCTATAGTCTAGTCTATAGTCTAGTCTATAGTCTAGTCTATAGTCTAGTCTATAGTCTAGTCTATAGTCTAGTCTATAGTCTAGTCTATAGACTAGTCTATAGTCTAGTCTATAGTCTAGTCTATAGCCTAGTCTATAGTCTAGTCTATAGTCTAGTCTATAGTCTAGTATAGTCTAGTCTATAGTCTAGTCTATAGTCTAGTCTATAGGCTAGTCTATAGGCTAGTCTATACTCTAGCGTATAGTCTAGTCTATAGTCTAGTCTATAGTCTAGTCTATAGTCTAGTCTGTAGTCTAGTCTATAGTCTAGTCTATAGTCTAGTCTGTAGTCTAGTCTATAGTCTAGTGTATAGTCTAGTCTATAGTCTAGTCTATAGTCTAGTCTATAGTCTAGTCTATAGTCTAGTATATAGTCTAGTCTATAATCTAGTCTATAGTCTAGTCTATAGTCTAGTCTATAGTCTAGTCTATAGCCTAGTCTATAGTCCAGTCTATAGCCTAGTCTATAGTCTAGTCTAGTCTATAGTCTAGTCTATAGTATAGTCTATAGTCTAGTCTTGCCTATAGTCT
Organism: Lucilia sericata; assembly: GCF_015586225.1. Taxonomy (NCBI): domain Eukaryota; kingdom Metazoa; phylum Arthropoda; class Insecta; order Diptera; family Calliphoridae; genus Lucilia; species Lucilia sericata. Next base: position 7,899 of record NW_023996995.1, read on the forward strand.
TGTCTAGTCTTGTCTAGTCTAGTCTAATCTAGTCTGGTCTGGTCTGGTCTGGTCTGGTCTAGACTGGTCTAGTCTAGTCTATAGTCCAACCTATATTATAGAACAACTTTTGACTTACATACATATGTATGTGTGTATCTCTTCAAATGATTCTTGTAAAATATTTACGCATTCTTTACTCTATTTATATCCTTAATATTGGTATTTCTATTTAAGTTCTTTTGTTGTCAATTAGTGTTCAAATTATATCTTACGTGTGAAATCACGTATTGACATCGGTGGGTGTAACTAAGGAATGCATTGAAGCATGCTTGTCGAACATTTTGTGCGAGTGTGAACACAAATGTTCGCATCACACATGCACCGAAATGTTGCATGTGCAGCTTATTTTCGAAATGCAATTCTTTTGTTTCGAAACGTACGCATTTGTTGCAATGTGTCGGATTTTTTCTTCTGTTTGCAAAACTCACGTGCTGATAGAGATCTTTCTTTTTGCTGCCATTCTGTGACCGGATTAAATGTGAGTTTTTCCATTATTAAGAGCAGTGTGTTTGCACTTGTTTTGTTATTGTGGCACAGATAAGCGTAAATTCCAGAAAGTGTAAATTTGTATGAAAGAAATTTAGAACAATTAAATGGCATTTAATTGAAATTGCAGGTAATTGTTTTAAACGTAGTTTTTTTTGGGAAAAAATAAGATTTAAATATAAAATTTCCAAGAATGAGATAAAAAATAAAATTTAGTTGAATATGTTTTCTTTGAGAATTTCCTAAAACTTCCTGCAGTTTATTTTATGGCAATAGTTATAAATCTAAAAATAAACTTTTATTAAAAAAATCCAAATATTTAATAACCATACATTGTTTAATAAATGTAAAATGCTATAAAATACAATAAAGATTATAGAAAAGAGATGAAAAAAACAGAATCTCTATGAAATTTTATTACCAATATAAAAATTAAAGAAAAAAGTTAGTAACATAAATTGTATGAGCCCATATGATGGCCTAATTAAAGCCCAAACGAAAAAAAAGAATATTCGATTGACCATTGATTTGGTTGCCAGCGCACACATTTGAAACCCTTGACTATTTTTTTTTTTGGGCTGTTGCTGTCAAAAGACTTTCAGTTAAAATACAATTAAAAATTTAAGAGATTTTATTAAATGCGGCCAGTACGGTTGACTTGTATAACAAAATTCGGTTGTTTAAATGGAAAAGACAGATGGACGGACAGACAGACAAATGAATGGTGGACTGACAAACAACTGAACACAGCTCGTAAATATTTCTCATGCACACACTCTGTGCACTGTGAGAGTTTATACTTTAATGATAGTATAAATGTCCGTCTATTTATATTGTCTGTCCGTCTATCTGTGTTTTTGTTCACAACAAACATTAAACGGGCTAAAAAAAAGGTGTATTGATGCATTAAAGCGTGTTTGTATCTAAATTGATCGAATTTTGGGGACATACATGAGTACACACTCTCACTTATACCATCACTAGCATATGTATCCCATTGAATTTGGTATGATACAATATTATTGATAGCCCCTGTGTATAATACAGACAGAATGTTAAGGAATGTCTTCAAGTGACAGCGAGAATAATAGGATTTGTACTTAGTCTAAAAATTACGATAAAAAAAACAAAACACTTGCCCTGATAATTTTTCAATATAAAATTCGTGCCATAAACCAAACAAGTCGATAGTCCAGTCTATAGTCTAATCTATAGTCCAGTCTATAATCTAGTCTATAGTCCGAAGTCGGCAGTCTAATCCTTAGTCCAGTCTATAGCCCAAAGTCTAGTCTATAGTCTGGTCTATAGTCTGGTCTATAGACTGGTCTATAGTCTGGTCTATAGTCTGGTCTATAGTCTGGTCTATAGTCTGGTCTATAGTCTAGTCTATAGTCTAGTCTATAGTCTAGTCTATAGTCTAGTCTATAGTCTAGTCTATAGTCTAGTCTATAGTCTAGTCTATAGTCTAGTCTATAGTCTAGTCTATAGTCTAGTCTATAGTCTAGTCTATAGTCTAGTCTATAGTCTAGTCTATAGTCTAGTCTATAGTCTAGTCTATAGTCTAGTCTATAGTCTAGTCTATAGTCTAGTCTAGTCTATAGTCTAGTCTATAGTCTAGTCTATAGTCTAGTATAGTCTAGTCTATAGTCTAGTCTATAGTCTAGTCTATAGTCTAGTCTATAGTCTAGTCTATAGTCTAGTCTATAGTCTAGTCTATAGTCTAGTCTATAGTCTAGTCTATAGTCTAGTCTATAGTCTAGTCTATAGTCTAGTCTATAGTCTAGTCTATAGTCTAGTCTATAGTCTAGTCTATAGTCTAGTCTATAGTCTAGTCTATAGTCTAGTCTATAGTCTAGTCTATAGTCTAGTCTATAGTCTAGTCTATAGTCTAGTCTATAGTCTAGTCTATAGTCTAGTCTATAGTCTAGTCTATAGTCTAGTCTATAGTCTAGTCTATAGTCTAGTCTATAGTCTAGTCTATAGTCTAGTCTAGTCTAGTCTATAGTCTAGTCTATAGTCTAGTCTATAGTCTAGTCTATAGTCTAGTCTATAGTCTAGTCTATATAGTCTAGTCTAGTATAGTCTAGTCTATAGTCTAGTCTATAGTCTAGTCTATAGTCTAGTCTATAGTCTAGTCTATAGTCTAGTCTATAGTCTAGTCTATAGTCTAGTCTATAGTCTATATAGTCTAGTCTATAGTCTAGTCTATAGTCTAGTCTATAGTCTAGTCTATAGTCTAGTCTATAGTCTAGTCTATAGTCTAGTCTATAGTCTAGTCTATAGTCTAGTCTATAGTCTAGTCTATAGTCTAGTCTATAGTCTAGTCTATAGTCTCTATAGTCTAGTCTATAGTCTAGTCTATAGTCTAGTCTATAGTCTAGTCTATAGTCTAGTCTATAGTCTAGTCTATAGTCTAGTCTTAGTCTAGTCTATAGTCTAGTCTATAGTCTAGTCTATAGTCTAGTCTATAGTCTAGTCTATAGTCTAGTCTATAGTCTAGTCTATAGTCTAGTCTATAGTCTAGTCTATAGTCTAGTCTATAGTCTAGTCTATAGTCTAGTCTATAGTCTAGTCTATAGTCTAGTCTATAGTCTAGTCTATAGTCTAGTCTATAGTCTAGTCTATAGTCTAGTCTATAGTCTAGTCTATAGTCTAGTCTATAGTCTAGTCTATAGTCTAGTCTATAGTCTAGTCTATAGTCTAGTCTATAGTCTAGTCTATAGTCTAGTCTATAGTCTAGTCTATAGTCTAGTCTATAGTCTGTCTTTAAGTCTAGCTATAGTCTAGTCTATAGTCTAGTCTATAGTCTAGTCTATAGTCTAGTCTATAGTCTAGTCTTAGTCTAGTCTATAGTCTAGTCTATAGTCTAGTCTATAGTCTAGTCTATAGTCTAGTCTATAGTCTAGTCTATAGTCTAGTCTATAGTCTAGTCTATAGTCTAGTCTATAGTCTAGTCTATAGTCTAGTCTATAGTCTAGTCTGTAGTCTAGTCTATAGTCTAGTCTATAGTCTAGTCTATAGTCTAGTCTATGGTCTAGTCTATGGTCTAGTCTATAGTCTTAGTCATAGTCCTAGTCTATAGTCTAGTCTATAGTCTAGTCTATAGTCTAGTCTATAGTTCTAGTCTATAGTCTAGTCTATAGTCTAGTCTATAGTCTAGTCTATAGGTCTAGTCTATAGTCTAGTCTATGGTCTAGTCTATAGGTCTAGTACTATAGTCTAGTCTATAGTCTAGTCTATAGTCTAGTCTATTACATCATAGACTATAGATTAGTCTAGACCACAGTCTAGACTTACAAGCACATATCACAAAACATTCTTTAACATATCTGCTTCAAACAAATGTCGTTGTTGTTATTTTCCACAAAGTTGTTTTAGATTTCATTATTCGTCGATTTTTTTCGTTTAGTGTATATGAAAAATAAAATATTTTTTAAAAGAGTGATGATGCTGGTTACTTTGTTGTTTCTCTGGTAGTATTTTAATATCTTATAGATACGTACTACGTATCTTTTAAAGACAATAACAACACCATTATACTCAGTACACGACAACTTTTTAAGCCAAGTAAAAAACTTCACATACCAAATACCTAGTATGTATTAGATACTTATTTGGGTGTATAAAGAATCTTAGGTTGATATTGCAGGTAAAAAACTTTATTTAAAATATATCGTATAAAAAATTGAATATTGAAACATTGACTATAAAAAATCATTTGCTTAGATTTAAGCAATGTTACGCTATCCCTTATTATACCCTCCTCCCCTGCCACAATGATTTTGTGGCATACTTTTTTTCAAAGTTGCCGCTAAAAGCAGGTACAATTTTTATTGGATTTTAGTTTAGTTGTTGTTCTTGTGTTTGTATTTTTTTATTATATATAAATACATATTTCTGATATTTCAACTTTAATTAAAGGTGAATTTTATAAATTGAAACTAATAAAATGAAATGAGACAAAAAATATTGAATGTTTTCAATATGAAATTGTTTTGGTAGTTTTTAGTATTGTTAAGAATTTTATAGATTGGTGGATTTTATTGTCACAGTGGAAATAATTATTTTATATTGGACTTCATACTGTGAAGTAAACAAATGGTAGATGGTGCATGAAAATGTTGATATTAAAAAAAGTAATTTTTAACACTGTGTAGTCAAAAAACCAGTGACTATAATTTTAGTTATTTTAAAACCCAAAAACTAATCTATTGATTTTTGTGATTTTTTACCTTTTAGATTTTTTAATAATTTTAATTTTTCTTTCTTCACAGGGATCGTCACCCACACTAACACTTATATCTTCAAAAGTGAGTAACAAATTTCTACTATTTTAACATAACATTTTTAAAATATTAGCAATTATTCATTTAGATGCCACAGCAATTATTAGATTTCAAACATATATACAGTGTCTCACATAAGTATTCGAATTTGGTTGTACTTTGAAAAGAAACATAATTTAATAATATTTTTTGTGTGTGAAATGATTAATTAAATTTGTTATATTGTCTAGAGAGTCCTATGGTATAATATCACACTCTTTAAAATTTGGAAAAATTACATTTACCTCAATTGATTTGCTTTTTTTAAAAAAAGTCCATAAAATTGCCTCAAAAAAGTATTCGAATTTTTCCTGTATTTCATATATGACCATATTATATGAAACAAAAAAATTATAATCGAGTGTTGTTTTGCATAAAATTGTGTTAAGGGGTTACTATCGACCGAAATTATATATTTTTGGCCCATTTGTTCCACAATTTTGGAGCATTTGTACCATCTTTTCATGTAATATCATTAAAATGGCGATTTTTGACCATATTTGCAATTTTTTTCCTTTTTTCCAGAAATAAACCCAAACTTTAATATTGGGATTTAATAGACCCCTTGAGGCATCTAAAAATAATAATTTTTGTTATATGGATCTGTACTTAAATGTTCCAAGATGTATTTTTAGTATCGTTCTTCTGTTTCTAATTGAATTGTATGGATCTTAAGTCCCTTTTTGTACCACTAGGGTCGATATTTTCCGACAAAGTTGGCTAGTATACATTCATGTACATATTAGCACTAATATATTTTAAATTTTCAATACATTATATCGACATACAATTCCAAAAAATGTCTTTACAAAACGTCATCCTATACAGTAGATTTCAGTTTTTACTATTCGTAACTTTCACGCTTATGTTGCCCATTACAATAACTCTGTAAGTCCAAAATTTTGGGTTTATTTTGATCATAGAAGTCAATATTTAAAGAGATATTGATATTTTTGAGTTAGACCATAATGATATAGTGGCATGCAGCCTGGAGGTCATTGGTATATAAAAATAATGATACTACCATATTGAATGGTGTTTCTTCGAGGCATGTTTTGGAGTTGTACACTTACACAATACATTGAAAACTTAAAATATATAAAAGCTGATATCTAAAAGAATATATACAAGAAAACTTTTCCGAAAATTTTTGACCCTAGTATTATGAAAATGAACTTAAGTTCCAATATATTGAATTAGCGACAGAATAATGATATCAATAATATATCTTGGATCGTTTAAATACAGATTCTTGTAACAAAAAATACTATTTTTAGATACTCCAAGGGGTCTATTAAATTCCAATATCAAATTTTGGTTTTATCTCTGGAAAAAAAGAGAAAATACTACAAATATTGCCAAAAATCGCCATTTTAATGATATTACATAAAAAGAGGGTACAAATCCCCAAAAATTGTGGACCAAATGGGCCAAAAATATATCATTTCGGTTGATAGTAACCCCTTAAAACAATTTAAAGCATAAAAACCATTCGATTCTAAAATTTGTGTTTCGTATAATATGCTCAAATATGAAATACAGGAAAAATTCGTATACTTTTGTGAGACAATTTTATGGACTTTTTTAAAAAAAGCTAATTTAATTTAAGTAAATGTAAATTTTTCAAGTTTTAAAAAGCGTGATATCAAACCTAAGGACTGTCTAGACAATATAACAAATTAATTTATTTTATTGCACACAAAATATATTATTAAATTTGGTTTCTTTTCATAGTTTACCTAAATTCGAATACTTATGAGAGACACTGTACATTTAAAAAAGTTTATAGAATTTTTTCAAATAAAACTTTGCACGTCAATTTTAGTTTATATTTTTTTTATAAAAATATATATTTATCTAGAAATTAGAGCACAAAATGCTTTTTCTAACTATTATTTATACTTAAAAAATTTTTGTTACAAAATATCACAATACAATTTAAATATAGTTTCAAAATATTATCTGCTAAATATTTAAAAATTATTGAAATATTTATATGCTTTTTATCAGTTTCGTGATCCTACTTGACATTTAGGATATTTACTAATTAGTGTTAGTTGCTTAGAAATTTTTTATTAAGATACTAAGAAAATATCCAGGACTAGACTATGAACTAGACTATAGACTAGACTATAGACTAGACTACAGACTAGACTATATACTAGACTACAGACTAGACTATAGACTAGACTAACTATAGACTAGACTATAGACTAGACTATAGACTAGACTATAGACTAGACTATAGACTAGACTATAGACTAGACTATAGACTAGACTATAGACTAGACTATAGACTAGACTAAAGACTAAACTATAGACTAGACTATAGACTAGACTACAGACTAGACTATAGACTAGACTATAGACTAGACTATAGACTAGACTATAGACTAGACTAAAGACTAAACTATAGACTAGACTATAGACTAGACTATAGACTAGACTATGGACTAGACTATAGACTAGACTATAGACTAGACTATAGACTAGACTATAGACTAGACTATAGACTAGACTATAGACTAGACTATAGACTAGACTATAGACTAGACTATAGACTAGACTATAGACTAGACTATAGACTAGACTATAGACTAGACTATAGACTAGACTATAGATAGACTATAGACTAGACTATAGACTAGACTATAGACTAGACTATAGACTAGACTATAGACTAGACTATAGACTAGACTATAGACTAGACTATAGACTATAGACTAGACTAGACTAGCCGAGACTAGACTAGACTAGGCTATAGGCTAGACTATGGACTAGACTATAGACTAGACTATGGACTGGACTATAGACTAGACTATAGACTAGACTATAGACTAGACTATGGACTAGACTATAGACTAGACTATGGACTAGACTATAGACTAGACTATGGACTAGGACTAGACTATAGACTAGACTATAGACTAGACTATAGACTAGACTATAGACTATACTATAGACTAGACTATAGACTAGACTATAGACTAGACTATAGACTAGACTATGGACTAGACTATAGACTAGACTATGGACTGGACTATAGACTAGACTATAGACTAGACTATAGACTAGACTATGGACTAGACTATAGACTAGACTATGGACTAGACTATAGACTAGACTATGGACTAGACTATAGACTACTATAGACTAGACTATAGACTAGACTATAGACTAGACTATAGACTAGACTATAGACTAGACTATAGACTAGACTATAGACTAGACTATAGACTAGACTATAGACTAGACTATAGACTAGACTATAGACTAGACTATAGACTAGACTATAGACTAGACTATAGAAGAGACTAGACTATAGACTAGACTATAGACTAGACTATAGACTAGACTATAGACTAGACTATAGACTAGACTATAGACTAGACTATAGACTAGACTATAGACTAGACTATAGACGACTATAGACTAGACTATAGACTAGACTATAGACTAGACTATAGACTAGACTATAGATAGACTATAGACTAGACTATAGACTAGACTATAGACTAGACTATAGACTAGACTATAGACTAGACTATAGACTAGACTATACTAGACTATAGACTAGACTATAGACTAGACTATAGACTAGACTATAGACTAGACTATAGACTAGACTATAGACTAGACTATAGACTAGACTATAGACTAGACTATAGACTAGACTATAGACTAGACTATAGACTAGACTATAGACTAGACTATAGACTAGACTATAGACTAGACTATAGACTAGACTATAGACTAGACTATAGACTAGACTATAGACTAGACTATAGACTAGACTATAGACTAGACTATAGACTAGACTATAGACTAGACTATAGACTAGACTATAGACTAGACTATAGACTAGACTATAGACTAGACTATAGACTAGACTATAGACTAGACTATAGACTAGACTATAGACTAGACTATAGACTAGACTATAGACTAGACTATAGACTAGACTATAGACTAGACTATAGACTAGACTATAGACTAGACTATAGACTAGACTATAGACTAGACTATAGACTAGACTATAGACTAGACTATAGACTAGACTTAGACTAGACTATAGACTAGACTATAGACTAGACTATAGACTAGACTATAGACTAGACTATAGACTAGACTATAGACTAGACTATAGACTAGACTATAGACTAGACTATAGACTAGACTATAGACTAGACTATAGACTAGACTATAGACTAGACTATAGACTAGACTATAGACTAGACTATAGACTAGACTATAGACTAGACTATATACTAGACTATAGACTAGACTATAGACTAGACTATAGACTAGACTATAGACTAGACTATAGACTAGACTATGACTAGACTATAGACTAGACTATAGACTAGACTATAGACTAGACTATAGACTAGACTATAGACTAGACTATAGACTAGACTATAGACTAGACTATAGACTAGACTATAGACTAGACTATAGACTAGACTAGACTAGACTATAGACTAGACTATAGACTAGACAATAGACTAGACTATAGACTAGACTATAGACTAGACTATAGACTAGACTATAGACTATAGACTAGACTATAGACTAGACTATAGACTAACTATAGACTAGACTATAGACTAGACTATAGACTAGACTATAGACTAGACTATAGACTAGACTATAGACTAGACTATAGACTAGACTATAGACTAGACTATAGACTAGACTATAGACTAGACTATAGACTAGACTAGAGATAGACTATAGACTAGACTATAGAATAGACTATAGACTAGACTATAGACTAGACTATAGACTAGACTATAGACTAGACTATAGACTAGACTATAGACTAGACTATAGACTAGACTATAGTTCTTCCTTTGTGGAAAATGCTAATAAATTGCTTTGATCATTTTCATTGGATATAAAATCCACCGCCAATATTATAATATGTAAGAATATGGAGTCTTCTCGTAGCTACAATTATGATTTTATAACAGCACTGCAAAATCGACGTAAATATTTTTTTAAATGTTTAAAACACATTTCATTTGTTGGCTGGTTTTACTTCTTTATCATCCATAATTTTATATGTCGTGCATGTGTCCAAACAATTGTATATGGACCATGATAATACATTACAACATGCCAGGATATAAAGAATTCTTATACACATACATACATACTATGTATATAACAAAATGCATACATATGTATATATTTTGTGCGTGGAATAACAAAAGAAATATAAACATGCAGAATCAGAGAGAAACACGCAAATGCCTCAGCCGATGACTCAACACAATAATCAACATCATCATCGCCATCGTTATCCTCATCTTATTCTTATTGAACAGGAAATTTTTGTAATTCTTTCGCTATATGGTACTTAGCATGTGTAAGCGTGTTAGCAAAACAGTAAGTATATTGATCGAAGTACCCTCATCCATGCAATTCGGGGAGTAACTGTACCGATCTTGTAAATTTTATTATCATTTAAAGTTAGTTTACGCAAGCACCCAAATACCTTGCTGTCAACAACTTTATTTAGAAAAGTACGGGTGGGATTTGGGGTTTGATTATTCTTGAGTTTAGGTCTTGCTCTAGAATGGTATCAATTTGGGCCTGGAAGTCTCTTATTTTCTACAGTACAGTATGATCTGAATATAATACAATAAACTGAACCAAGCTATACTTTATTTGGAAAAATTAGCATGTCCAAAAGGATACATATCTTCCGAATAAAATTACTGTTCTATATTTTTGGCATAACAGCACAGTTACCAAAAACATAGGCACAGACTTTGACAGATTTTAATTTTATTTGGTTTAAAGAAATATTTATGCACTTCCGAACTTTATTTCAAACCATATAAAATACTTAATATTTTTCTTTTATGTTTTTCTGTTTTCATTCAATATTAAGAACGACGATGATGATAATGATTCTGTTTTACATTTTCAACATGCAGTTTTTCGGTTTGAATTTATTCGTTCGTTGTATTTTTATTTCAGCAAAGAAAAACAAATAAGGACATGTTATAAAAAATATTATTTTATGTGGGGATTTTGGTATTATGCCAACCAAAAAATAAAAAAAAATAACTACATACAAACGAAAATAAAATGAAAAAGAAAAACTACTACTTACTTCAAAATCCCTACACATATCAATAGGATACATGATACACATGCAAAAAGACATATACATATGTAATGGTATGTACATCCATACATACAATACATCATGCAATGTACTTTATCAGCAAATTATTTTATATTAAAACTACATACATATTATATACACATCTACAAGATATATTTTATACGAAAAAGAAAAAATTTCAAGAGCAACCATATGTTAAAATTATTTAATTTAATTTGGAACAGATTTCTTAAGAATTTTTTTATTTTTATCAGAAAATTATAGGTTTGTGACTGTACTAAACAGGAAATGAAAAGGATGACAGAAAAATTTAATTAAAAGAAACGTTTCCAATAGGAAATTAAGGAAATCAAAGAGCTAAAAAATGACTAGAACTGAACTAGAACTGAACTTGAACTGAACTAGAACTGAACTAGAACTGAACTAGAACTGAACTAGAACTGACTAGAACTGAACTAGAACTGAACTAGAACTGAACTAGAACTGAACTAGAACTGAACTAGAACTGAACTAGAACTGAACTAGAACTGAACTAGAACTGAACTAGAACTGAACTAGAACTGAACTAGAACTGAACTAGAACTGAACTAGAACTGAACTAGAACTGAACTAGAACTGAACTAGAACTGAACTAGAACTGAACTAGAACTGAACTAGAACTGAACTAGAACTGAACTAGAACTGAACTAGAACTGAACTAGAACTGAACTAGAACTGAACTAGAACTGAACTAGAACTGAACTAGAACTGAACTAGAACTGAACTAGAACTGAACTAGAACTGAACTAGAACTGAACTAGAACTGAACTAGAACTGAACTAGAACTGACTAGAACTGAACTAGAACTGAACTAGAACTGAACTAGAACTGAACTAGAACTGAACTAGAACTGAACTAGAAGTGAACTAGAAGTGAACTAGAAGTGAACTAGGACTGAACTAGAACTGAACTAGAACTGAACTAGAACTGAACTAGAACTGAACTAGAACTGAACTAGAACTGAACTAGAACTGAACTAGAACTGAACTAGAACTGAACTAGAACTGAACTAGAACTGAACTAGAACTGAACTAGAACTGAACTAGAACTGAACTAGAACTGAACTAGAACTGAACTAGAACTGAACTAGAACTGAACTAGAACTGAACTAGAACTGAACTAGAACTGAACTAGAACTGAACTAGAACTGAACTAGAACTGAACTAGAACTGAACTAGAACTGAACTAGAACTGAACTAGAACTGAACTAGAACTGAACTAGAACTGAACTAGAACTGAACTAGAACTGAACTAGAACTGAACTAGAACTAACTGCTAGACTAACTAGAACTGAACTAGAACTGAACTAGAACTGAACTAGAACTGAACTAGAACTGACTAGAACTGAACTAGAACTGAACTAGAACTGAACTAGAACTGAACTAGAACTGAACTGAACTGAACTAGAACTAGAACTGAACTAGAACTGAACTAGAACTGAACTAGAACTGAACTAGAACTGAACTAGAACTGAATTAGAACTGAACTAGAACTGAACTAGAACTGAACTAGAACTGAACTAGAACTGAACTAGAACTGAACTAGAACTGAACTAGAACTGAACTAGAACTGAACTAGAACTGAACTAGAACTGAACTAGAACTGAACTAGAACTGAACTAGAACTGAACTAACTGAACTAGAACTGAACTAGAACTGAACTAGAACTGAACTAGAACTGAACTAGAACTGAACTAGAACTGAACTAGAACTGAACTAGAACTGAACTAGAACTGAACTAGAACTGAACTAGAACTGAACTAGAACTGAACTAGAACTGAACTAGAACTGAACTAGAACTGAACTAGAACTGAACTAGAACTGAAACTAGAACTGAACTAGAACTGAACTAGAACTGAACTAGAACTGAACTAGAACTGAACTAGAACTGAGCTAGAACTGAGCTAGAACTGAACTAGAACTGAACTAGACTGAACTAGAACTGAACTAGAACTGAACTAGAACTGAACTAGAACTGAACTAGAACTAAACTAGAACTGAACTAGAACTGAACTAGAACTGAACTAGAACTGAACTAGAACTGAACTAGAACTGAACTAGAACTGAACTAGAACTGAACTGAACTGAACTGAACTAGAACTGAAGAACTGAACTAGAACTGAACTAGAACTGAACTAGAACTGAACTAGAACTGAACTAGAACTGAACTAGAACTGAACTAGAACTGAACTAGAACTGAACTAGAACTGAACTAGAACTGAACTAGAACTGAACTAGAACTGAACTAGAACTGAACTAGAACTGAACTAGACTGAACTAGAACTGAACTAGAACTGAACTAGAACTGAACTAGAACTGAACTAGAACTGAACTAGAACTGAACTAGAACTGAACTAGAACTGAACTAGAACTGAACTAGAACTGAACTAGAACTGAACTAGAACTGAACTAGAACTGAACTAGAACTGAACTAGAACTGAACTAGAACTGAACTAGAACTGAACTAGAACTGAACTAGAACTGAACTAGAACTGAACTAGAACTGACTAGAACTGAACTAGAACTGAACTAGAACTGAACTGAACTGAACTAGAACTGAACTAGAACTGAACTAGAACTGAACTAGAACTGAACTAGAACTGAACTAGAACTGAACTAGAACTGAACTAGAACTGAACTAGAACTGAACTAGAACTGAACTAGAACTGAACTAGAACTGAACTAGAACTGACTAGAACTGAACTAGAACTGAACTAGAACTGAACTAGACTGAACTAGAACTGAACTAGAACTGAACTAGAACTGAACTAGAACTGAACTAGAACTGAACTAGAACTGAACTAGAACTGAACTAGAACTGAACTAGAACTGAACTAGAACTGAACTAAACTGAACTAGAACTGAACTAGAACTGAACTAGAACTGAACTAGAACTGACTAGAACTGAACTAGAACTGAACTAGAACTGAACTAGAACTGAACTAGAACTGAACTAGAACTGAACTAGAACTGAACTAGAAACTAAATAGAACTGACTAGAACTGAACTAGAACTGAACTAGAACTGAACTAGAACTGAACTAGAACTGAACTAGAACTGAACTAGAACTGAACTAGAACTGAACTAGAACTGAACTAGAACTGAACTAGAACTGAACTAGAACTGAACTAGAACTGAACTACAACTGAACTAGAACTAATTTATTTTATGATCATTGATTTCCTTTAAAGAATAAGTAAGACGTACTAAATTAAATATTATTTGCTACTATTTTACGATTATTTCTTCAACATAAAATGTTGTCTTAAAATTGCATTTCTATTTTTAACATCCTTAAAACATGACCTTGAAAATATACCTTAGTGAAAATCATCATAATTTTTGTCATCGTCATCATGGATGATTTTGAATAAACTTTTGATTTCATTATCTTTAACAACAATATTACATTTATGATCTACTCTCATAAAAAAAGATGATTTTAGTGTTTATTTGTTTACAGATTTTTCTGTTTTTATAGTGATTTGTAAACATAGTCTCGTTTCGCTTTGAATGGTTTTTTTCAAAAACACATTCTTAAGATCATCTTCATACCTTTAGGTATTGATAGAAATATTTCGTGTAGTCATAAGGTAGATGAGATGTTGGTTGGTTCTGTGTAAGTAAGGTTATAAAATGTTGGAGTTTCTTTCAATTAAGTTCTAGCCAAGAAAGCACTCAATTCATTTGTGGTGATTGCTGCGATGTGTTGAGTAGATATCCTATCCGTAAATATCGGTTTCTGTGCCATTTAGAGCAAATGTATTGCTGATGACCTAAAACCTATGAATACTAGAAAACCAGTAAAGTTGAAGTTAAGCTTTCAAAATATTGTTTGCTGAAATGTCAAATTTCTAAAGATGGGTCTTATGAAATGTTCATATGTATCCGTTCAAGGAGCTCAACCAAATTTATCACTTTTTAAAATTATTCTTATTGTATTTATTCGCCCAACATGTTCTTTATGCAAAAAATTACAATAAAATTTATCAATATACAATACATACACACAAAGCGTTGACCATTACGAAAATGTCTTTTAATTCAATTATTAATGTTTCCAGGAAAAAATTAATGTAAACTCAACTGGTTTACATAAAACTAAATCTTCTTCCTTTCTTTACTCCCTTCTTGCAACATGTGAAACAGCATAATATGACTGTGTAAACACGCATACATACACACCCATAAATATGAGTAAAAAATCTTACTTACAACAGCAACCAAAAATGTAAAATAAAAAAAGGATCAACAGAATTAATTGTGTTGAGCCAACAACAAATAAAAAAAACTGTACGAAAAAAAGTTTGAGGATAAAAAAATAAAAGAAAAGATGTGTAATAATAAAAAATCATTAAAATAAAAATGTTTATGGACACATAAAGTTCAACGACAAAGGTGCTGCTGTGCAAACAACAGAATACTTTTTGGATAAAGTGGCTGGGTAATGAGACAAATGTTGTCATTATTTATACGAGGGTCATCTGATGTTTGGCTTAAACATATCGCGATAATTTCTGCGAAATTTCTAAATTCGCAAACCTTACTTTAGAAAACTGAAGTGATCTACGAATTTTATAGTTTCTATAAACATTTAAATAATCGAAAAATTTTCTATAAAAAATTTAAATGATCGATAAATTTCTATAAAATACTATATGATCGGTAAATTTTCTATTGAAATTTTAAAGATCGACAAATTTTCTATAAAAAATTTTAAAGATCGACAAGTTTTCTATAGAAAATCTTAAAGATCGACAAATTTCTATAGAAAAATTAAATGATCAACAAATTTTCTATAGAAAATCTTAAACAATCTACAAATTTTCTAAAGAATATCTTAACGATCGGCAAATTTTTTATATAAAATCATAATGATCGACAAATTTCTATAGAAAATAATGGTCGACAAATTTTCTATAGAAATTCTTAATGATCGACAAATTTTCTATCTAAAGATCGGCATATTTTCTATACAAAATCTTAATATCGACAAATTTCCTATAGAAAATTCAATGATCAACAAATTTCTTTAGAAAATCTTAGAGATCGACCAATTTTCTGTAGAAAACTTTAATGATCAACAAATTTTCTATAGAAATCTTAATGATCAAAAAATTTTCTATAGAAATTCTTAATGATCAACAATTTTCTATAGAAAATCTTAATGATCGACAAATTTTCTATAGAAAATCTTAATGATCGACAAATTTCCTATAAAAAATCTTAATGATCGACAAATTTTCTACAGAAAATCTTAAAGATCGGCAAATTTTTCTAAAGAAAATCTTAAATATCGGCAAATTTTCCTATAGACAAATTCAATGATCGACAAAATGATCGACAAAATCTTCAAAATCGCACAAATTTTCTATAGAAAGTCTTCAAAAATCGACAAATTTCTGTAGAAAACTTTAATGATCGACAAATTTTCTATAGAAAAATCTTAATGATCGACAAATTTTCTGTAGAAATCTTATGATTGACAAACTTTCTATAAAAAAATCCTAATGAACGACAAATTTTTTATAGAAAATCTTAATGATCGACAAATTTTCTATAGTAAAATATTAAAATCGACAAATTTTCTATATAAAATCTTCAAGATCGATAATTTTCTATAGAAAATCTTAATGATCGACAATTTTATATAGAAACTCCTAGTGATAGAAAATTTTTCTATAGAAATTCTGAAGGATCGACCAATTTTCTATAGAAAATCTTAATGATAGACAAATTTTCTATAGATATAATATTATAATCGACAAATTTTTTATAGAGAATCTTAATAATAGATAAATTTTCTTAACTTATCATACGCCTCTTCGCATCCCTTCCTCGAAACGAGGTTAAATAAATAACCAGCCAAGTTGAAGGAACAAAATTTTAAAGAAAAAAGTTTTTGCAAATGCTCAAATAAAATGAGATGGAGATGCGAAGTGACTACAAAAAAAAAACATCACATTTATTTTCATTTTGTAAACTAATTTAGATACAAATGTAAAGATAGAGAGGAACAAACTTAATTCTTACTATTTGTGAACATATAATACTGTGTATCTGAACAGTGTCACAAATAGTAAATTTATAGAAGAAAAACATTTTTAAATATTTTTTAACATTTTTCTCACAAGTTTTCATTTAAAATGATTTCATTGGCTTACATTGTTGTGGCATTTCCTTTAATACCCTCCTTTAATGTATTGACATCCGGAATTTAAAAAAGAAAACCTTGAATTCATTACATTCATACAAATTTAATTACCACTGTTTTGAAAATCGAAAAATGAAAACATTAACAAGTTAAAAGAATAAAACAAAAATACTGAAACCATGCTTTTAAATACTCACTGAGCCAGTGGCGCAGGCGCATAACCAACTTCAATAATAATTTTGCACTTCTTGGAAATTTTTAAGTAAATTTAAGTCATAAGAATAAACTATGGGTACCACAAATGTTCTCAGGAATCTTTATCTCTTTTGTCTTTCATGTTTTCACATTTGACCATTAACGACAACACTAAGGTTTTCTTCGTTTATAAAGATTTCTATGATTTTCAGGACCATTTGATAGTAGTAGGACCCTCTCTTTAAAACCCTGTTCATATACTGAGGTTAGTAGCAGGAGTACAACTAACGCTAATGAAAATTAAATAAATGAAAAAAAAACACTAAAGAATCGTAAAAAAGATAAAACCCAATATAAACAAATCTGTGTTATACGTTTGTTGGTCAAATCTTTAAAATGCCATTGTGTTGCTGCTGCCAGTCGCTGCTCTTGGTGTTATAGTTGTTGGGCAGTTGAATGGATATTATTCTGTACAACGAGTTGTTTGGTAACTTCTGCTTGAATTACTTTGCAAATTCAATTTGTTTGTATTGCCTCTTGCTGTTGCTTCCTTCTTCTACATTTGCTTTAAGAAAGAGTATGAATGTATTATGCCTGTCGTTATCTTGTCACGTCAAAAAAACTTACGAAATATGTTTAAGTATTGTTGTGTTGTGTTTATAGGTTAGTCCAAGTGCAAATGAGAAACTTAAATTTATTTTGATTTAATTTTATTGTTATTTGCGTACTTTATTAAATCCTTTTCTGTGTGAATACGTTACCATTGCTGAAGAGATCGAAAATGTTCTCCATAAATAAACAATATGCAAAAGTTGCGAACGTCTGCGATCATTTTGCGATAACTTGAAAAGATTTTCTATAAAAAATATTCTACGATCACTTGCAATTATTTGCTATAGAAAATAGTCTACGATCATTTGCAAACATTTTCTAAAGAAACTTCCGTGATCACTTGCAAACATTTTCTATACAAAAAATTTTGTGATCACTTTTAAACATTTTCTAAAGAAACTTCAGTGATTACTTCCAAACATTTTCTAAAGAAAAATTTCTACGATCACTTTCAAACATTATCTAAAGAAAATTTTCTACGATCATTAGCAAACATTTTCTATAAAAAAGTTTCTGGGATCACTTGAAAACATTTAATGTACAAAATTTAGCTTTGCGATCACTTTCCAACGTTTTGTAAAGAAAATTTTCTTCGATCACTTGCAAACATTTTCTATAGAAAAGTTTTTGCAATAACTTGAAAACATTTTCTTTACAAAATTTTGCTTTGCGATCACTTTCCAACGTTTTCTAAAGAATATTTTATGCGATCTCTTACAAACATTTTCTATAGAGAATTTTTTGCGATCACTTGCAAACATTTTCTAAAAAAAATTTTCTGCGATCACTTGCAAACGTTTTCTATAGAAAAGTTATTGCGATCACTTGCAAACATTTTCTATAGAAAATATTCTACGATCACTTGCAAACATTCTCTATAGAAAATTGTCTGCTAGCACTTGCAATCATTTTCTATAGAAAATTTTCTGCGATCACTTGCAAACATTTTCTATACAAAATTTTGCTTTGCGATCACTTTCCAACTTTTTTTAAAGAAAATTTTCTGCGATCACTTGCAAACATTTTCTATGAAGAATTTTCTGTGATCACTTGCAAACATTTTCTAAAGAAACTTCCGTGATTACTTGTATACATTTCTATAGAATTTTTTCTGCGATCACTTGCAAACATTTTCTATACAAAATTTTGCATTGCGATCACTTTCCAACGTTTCCTAAAGAAAGTTTTATGCGATCACTTGCAAACATTTTCTAAAGAAACTTCCGTGATTACTTCCAAACATTTTCTAAAGAAAATTTTCTGCGATCACTTTTAAAAGCTTTCTTAGAAAATTTTCTGCGATCACTTGCAAACATTATCTATAGAAAATTTTCTGCGATCACTTGCAAACATTTTCTATAGAAAAGTTTTTGCGATCACTTGAAAACATTTTCTAAAAAAGTTTTCTGCGATCACTTTCCAACGTTTTCTAAAGAAAATTTTATGCGATCTCTTACGAACATTTTCTATAGAGAATTTTCTGCGATCACTTGCAAACATTTTCTAAAGAAAATTTTCTGCGATCACTTGCAAACATTTTCTATAGAAAAGTTTTTGCGATCACTTGCAAACATTTTCTATAGAATATTTTCTGCGAACACTTGCAAAAATTTTCTATAGAAAATACTGTACGATCACTTGCAAACATTCTCTATAGGAAATTGTCTGCTAGCACTTGCAAACATTTTCTATACAAAATTTTGCTTTGCGATCACTTTTCAACGTTTTCTAAAGAAAATTTTTTGCGATCTCTTACAAAAATTTTTTACAGAAATTTTCTGCGATCACTTGCAAACATTTTCTAAAGGAACTTTCGAGATTACTTGCATACATTTCTATAGAATATTTTCTACGATCACTTCCAAACATTTTCTAAAGTAAATTTTCTGCGATCACTTGCAAACATTTTCTATAGAATATTTTCTGCGATCACTTGCAAACATTATCTAAAGAAAATTTTCTGCGATCACTTGCAAACATTTTCTTTTATAGAAAAGTTTTTGCGATCACTTGCAAACATTTTCTATAGAATATTTTCTGCGAACACTTGCAAAAATTTTCTATAGAAAATACTGTACGATCACTTGCAAACATTCTCTATAGGAAATTGTCTGCTAGCACTTGCAAACATTTCTATACAAAATTTTGCTTTGCGATCACTTTTCAACGTTTTCTAAAGAAAATTTTTTGCGATCTCTTACAAAAATTTTTTACAGAAAATTTTCTGCGATCACTTGCAAACATTTTCTAAAGGAACTTTCGAGATTACTTGCATACATTTCTATAGAATATTTTCTACGATCACTTCCAAACATTTTCTATAGAAAAGTTTCTGCGATCACTTGAAAACATTTTCTTTACACAATTTTCTTTGCGATCACTTTCCAACGGTTTCTAAAGAAAATTTCTGCGATCACTTGCAAACATTTTCTATAGAAAAGTTTCTGCGATCACTTGCAAACATTTTCTAAAGAAAATTTTCTACGATCACTTGAAACTTTTC
>NW_023996996.1:0-28633 GCF_015586225.1 Lucilia sericata
TGCACCATTTTAAAGCATTAAAATTGCCATTTGTTTTGGTATATAATTTATTGCATAATGTATTTTTAGAAAATGGCCAATTGGATAGATCGGTAGAATTATTTTCCCAGGTTTAAAAAGGCGGTAATTTGAGGTTCCGATATGGTTGTGAATAACTTTGACAGTTTTCATGCTATGACAGTCATTTATGCATCATTTTAAAGCATTATGATTGCACTTTAATTTGGTATATCATTTGTGGCACAATGTGTTCGTCTAAAAAATGGTCAATTTGAAGGATCGGTAGAATTATTGTTCTATGTTTAAAAACGCGGTAATTTGAGGTTCCGATATGGTTGCAAATAACTTTGACAGTTTTCATGCTAGGGCAATAGTTTATGCATCATTTTAAAGCATTACAGTTGCACTTTATTTTGGTGTATAATTTGTGGCATAATGAATTTTTACAAAAGTTGGATAGATCGGTATATTTATTGGTACAGGTTTAAAAATGCGGTAATTCAAGGCTCCGATATGGTTGCAAATAACTTTTATAGTTTTCATGTTATAACAGTCGTTTATATATCTTTTATTGCATTATAGTTGCCATTTGTTTTGGTATATAATTTATTGCATAATATATTTTTAGAAAATGGCCAATTGGATAGATCGGTAGAATTATTTTCACAGCTTTAAAAAAGGCGGTAATTTGAGGTTCCGATATGGTTGCAAATAACATTGACAGTTTTCATGCTATGACAGTCATTTATGCTTCATTTTAAAGCATTATGATTGCACTTTAATATGGTATTAATTTGTAGCATAATGTGTGTTTTTACTAATTGGTGAATTTGATAGATCGGTAGAATTATTGTTCTATGTTTAATAAACGCGGTAATCTGAGGTTCCGATATGGCTGCAATTAACTTTGGCAGTTTTCGTGCTAGGACAGTCGTTTATGCACCATTTTAAAGCATTAAAATTGCCATTTGCTTTGGTATATAATTTATTGCATAATGTATTTTGGAAAACGGCCAATTGGATAAATCGGTAGAATTATTTTCCCAGGTTTAAAAACGCGGTAATTTGAGGTTCCGATATGGTTGTGAATAACTTTGACAGTTTTCATGCTATGACAGTCATTTATGCATCATTTAAAGCATTACAGTTGCACTTTGTTTTTGTGTATAATTTGTGGCATAATGAATTTTTACAAAAATTGGATAGATCGGTATATTTATTGGTACAGGTTTAAAAATGCGGTAATTTAAGGCCCCGATATGGTTGCAAATAACTTTTATAGTTTTCATGTTATAACAGTCGTTTATACATCTTTTTATTGCATTTTAGTTGCCATTTGTTTGGTATACAATCTATTGCATAATGTATTTTTAGAAGATGGCCAATTGGATAGATCGATAGAATTATTTTCCCAGGTTTAAAAAGGCGGTAATTTGAGGTTCCGATATGGTTGTGAATTACTTTGACAGTTTTCATGCTATGACAGTCATTTATGCATCAGTTTAGAGCATTATGATTGCACTTTAATTTGGTATATCATTTGTGGCATAATGTGTTCGTCTAAAAAATGGTCAATTTGATGGATCGGTAGAATTATTGTTCTATGTTTAAAAACGCGGTAATTTGAGGTTCCGATATGGTTGCAAATAACTTTGACAGTTTTCATGCTAGGGCATTAGTTTACGCATCATTTTAAAGCATTACAGTTGCACTTTATTTTGGTGTATAATTTGTGGCATAATGAATTTTACAAAAATTGGATAGATCGGTATATTTATTGGTACAGGTTCAAAAATGCGGTAATTTAAGGCTCCGATATGGTTGCAAATACCTTTTATAGTTTTCATGTTATAACAGTCGTTTATATATCTTTTTATTGCATTATAGTTGCCATTTGCTTTGGCATATAACTTATTCCATAATGTATTTTTGGAAAATGGCCAATTGGATAGATCGGTAGAATTATTTTCACAGCTTTAAAAACGCGGTAGTTTGAGGTTCCGATATGGCTGCAAATAACATTGACAGTTTTCACGCTATGACAGTCATTTATGCATCATTTTAAAGCATTATGATTGCACTTTAATATCGTATATCATTTGTAGCATAATGTGTATTTTTAAAAATTGGTCAATTTGATAGATCGGTAGAATTATTGTTCTATGTTTAATAAACGCAGTAATCTGAGGTTCCGATATGGTTGCAATTAACTTTGGCAGTTTTCGTGCTAGGACAGTCGTTTATGCACCATTTTAAAGCATTAAAATTGCCATTTGTTTTGGTATATAATTTATTGCATAATGTATTTTTAGAAAATGGCCAATTGGATAGATCGGTAGAATTATTTTCCCAGGTTTAAAAAGGCGGTAATTTGAGGTTCCGATATGGTTGTGAATAACTTTGACAGTTTTCATGCTATGACAGTCATTTATGCATCATTTTAAAGCATTATGATTGCACTTTAATTTGGTATATCATTTGTGGCACAATGTGTTCGTCTAAAAAATGGTCAATTTGAAGGATCGGTAGAATTATTGTTCTATGTTTAAAAACGCGGTAATTTGAGGTTCCGATATGGTTGCAAATAACTTTGACAGTTTTCATGCTAGGGCAATAGTTTATGCATCATTTTAAAGCATTACAGTTGCACTTTATTTTGGTGTATAATTTGTGGCATAATGAATTTTACAAAAAGTTGGATAGATCGGTATATTTATTGGTACAGGTTCAAAAATGCGGTAATTCAAGGCTCCGATATGGTTGCAAATAACTTTTATAGTTTTCATGTTATAACAGTCGTTTATATATCTTTTATTGCATTATAGTTGCCATTTGCTTTGGTATATAATTTATTGCATAATAGTATTTTTAGAAAATGGCCAATTGGATAGATCGGTAGAATTATTTTCACAGCTTTAAAAAGGCGGTAATTTGAGGTTCCGATATGGTTGCAAATAACATTGACAGTTTTCATGCTATGACAGTCATTTATGCATTCATTTTAAAGCATTATGATTGCACTTTAATATGGTATATCATTTGTAGCATAATGTGTATTTTTACAAATTGGTCAATTTGATAGATCGGTAGAATTATTGTTCTATGTTTAATAAAAGCAGTAATCTGAGGTTCCGATATGGTTGCAATTAACTTTGGCAGTTTTCGTGCTAGGACAGTCGTTTATGCACCATTTTAAAGCATTAAAATTGCCATTTGTTTTGGTATATAATTTATTGCATAATGTATTTTTAGAAAATGGCCAATTGGATAGATCGGTAGAATTATTTTCCCAGGTTTAAAAAGGCGGTAATTTGAGGTTCCGATATGGTTGTGAATAACTTTGACAGTTTTCATGCTATGACAGTCATTTATGCATCATTTTAAAGCATTATGATTGCACTTTAATTTGGTATATCATTTGTGGCATAATGTGTTCGTCTAAAAAATGGTCAATTTGATGGATCGGTAGAATTATTGTTCTATGTTTAAAAACGCGGTAATTTGAGGTTCCGATATGGTTGCAAATAACTTTGACAGTTTTCATGCTAGGGCATTAGTTTACGCATCATTTTAAAGCATTACAGTTGCACTTTATTTTGGTGTATAATTTGTGGCATAATGAATTTTACAAAAATTGGATAGATCGGTATATTTATTGGTACAGGTTCAAAAATGCGGTAATTTAAGGCTCCGATATGGTTGCAAATACCTTTTATAGTTTTCATGTTATAACAGTCGTTTATATATCTTTTTATTGCATTATAGTTGCCATTTGCTTTGGTATATAACTTATTCCATAATGTATTTTTGGAAAATGGCCAATTGGATAGATCGGTAGAATTATTTTCACAGCTTTAAAAACGCGGTAGTTTGAGGTTCCGATATGGCTGCAAATAACATTGACAGTTTTCACGCTATGACAGTCATTTATGCATCATTTTAAAGCATTATGATTGCACTTTAATATCGTATATCATTTGTAGCATAATGTGTATTTTTAAAAATTGGTCAATTTGATAGATCGGTAGAATTATTGTTCTATGTTTAATAAACGCAGGTAATCTGAGGTTCCGATATGGTTGCAATTAACTTTGGCAGTTTTCGTGCTAGGACAGTCGTTTATGCACCATTTTAAAGCATTAAAATTGCCATTTGTTTTGGTATATAATTTATTGCATAATGTATTTTTAGAAAATGGCCAATTGGATAGATCGGTAGAATTATTTTCCCAGGTTTAAAAAGGCGGTAATTTGAGGTTCCGATATGGTTGTGAATAACTTTGACAGTTTTCATGCTATGACAGTCATTTATGCATCATTTTAAAGCATTATGATTGCACTTTAATTTGGTATATCATTTGTGGCACAATGTGTTCGTCTAAAAAATGGTCAATTTGAAGGATCGGTAGAATTATTGTTCTATGTTTAAAAACGCGGTAATTTGAGGTTCCGATATGGTTGCAAATAACTTTGACAGTTTTCATGCTAGGGCAATAGTTTATGCATCATTTTAAAGCATTACAGTTGCACTTTATTTTGGTGTATAATTTGTGGCATAATGAAATTTTACAAAAATTGGATAGATCGGTATATTTATTGGTACAGGTTCAAAAATGCGGTAATTTAAGGCTCCGATATGGTTGCAAATAACTTTTATAGTTTTCATGTTATAACAGTCGTTTATATATCTTTTTATTGCATTATAGTTGCCATTTGCTTTGGTATATAACTTATTCCATAATGTATTTTTGGAAAATGGCCAATTGGATAGATCGGTAGAATTATTTTCACAGCTTTAAAAACGCGGTAGTTTGAGGTTCCGATATGGCTGCAAATAACATTGACAGTTTTCACGCTATGACAGTCATTTATGCATCATTTTAAAGCATTATGATTGCACTTTAATATGGTATATCATTTGTAGCATAATGTGTATTTTTACAAATTGGTCAATTTGATAGATCGGTAGAATTATTGTTCTATGTTTAATAAAAGCAGTAATCTGAGGTTCCGATATGGTTGCAATTAACTTTGGCAGTTTTCGTGCTAGGACAGTCGTTTATGCACCATTTTAAAGCATTAAAATTGCCATTTGTTTTGGTATATAATTTATTGCATAATGTATTTTTAGAAAATGGCCAATTGGATAGATCGGTAGAATTATTTTCCCAGGTTTAAAAAGGCGGTAATTTGAGGTTCCGATATGGTTGTGAATAACTTTGACAGTTTTCATGCTATGACAGTCATTTATGCATCATTTTAAAGCATTATGATTGCACTTTAATTTGGTATATCATTTGTGGCACAATGTGTTCGTCTAAAAAATGGTCAATTTGAAGGATCGGTAGAATTATTGTTCTATGTTTAAAAACGCGGTAATTTGAGGTTCCGATATGGTTGCAAATAACTTTGACAGTTTTCATGCTAGGGCAATAGTTTATGCATCATTTTAAAGCATTACAGTTGCACTTTATTTTGGTGTATAATTTGTGGCATAATGAAATTTTACAAAAAGTTGGATAGATCGGTATATTTATTGGTACAGGTTAAAAATGCGGTAATTAAGGCTCCGATATGGTTGCAAATAACTTTTATAGTTTTCATGTTATAACAGTCGTTTATATATCTTTTTATTGCATTATAGTTGCCATTTGTTTTGGTATATAATTTATTGCATAATATATTTTTAGAAAATGGCCAATTGGATAGATCGGTAGAATTATTTTCACAGCTTTAAAAACGGCGGTAAGTTTGAGGTTCCGATATGGCTTGCAAATAACATTGACAGTTTTCACGCTATGACAGTCATTTATGCTTCATTTTAAAGCATTATGATTGCACTTTAATATGGTATATAATTTGTAGCATAATGTGTGTTTTTACTAATTGGTGAATTTGATAGATCGGTAGAATTATTGTTCTATGTTTAATAAACGCGGTAATCGGAGGTTCCGATATGGCTGCAATTAACTTTGGCAGTTTTCCGTGCTAGGACAGTCCGTTTATGCACCATTTTAAAGCATAAAATTGCCATTTGCTTTGGTATATAATTATTGCATTAAGGTATTTTTGGAAAACGGCCAATTGGATAAATCGGTAGAATTATTTTCCAGGTTTAAAAAAACGCGGTAATTTGAGGTTCGATATGGTTGTGAATAACTTTGGACAGTTTTCATGCTATGACAGTCATTATGCATCATTTTAAAGCATGAACAGTTGCACTTTGTTTTGTGTATAATTGTGGCATAATGAATTTTTACAAAAATTGGATAGATCGGTATATTTAATTGGTACAGGTTTAAAAAATGCGGTAATTTAAGGCCCCGATAATGGTTGCAATAACTTATAGTTTTCATGTTATAACAGTCGTTTATACATCTTTATTGCATTTAGTTGCCATTGGTATATTGCATAATGTATTTTTGGAAAATGGCCAATTGGATAGATCGGTAGAATTATTTTCACAGCTTTAAAAACGCGGTAGTTTGAGGTTCCGATATGGCTGCAAATAACATTGACAGTTTTCACGCTATGACAGTCATTTATGCATCATTTTAAAGCATTACAGTTGCACTTTTTTTGTGTATAATTTGTGGCATAATGAATTTTTACAAAATTGGATAGATCGGTATATTATTGGTAAGGTTTAAACATGCGGTAATTTAAGGCCCCGATATGGTTGCAATTAACTTTATAGTTTTCGTGTTATAACAGTCGTTTATACATCTTTTATTGCATTTTAGTTGCCATTTGTTTTGGTATACAATCTATTGCATAATGTATTTTTAGAAGATGGCCAATTGGATAGATCGATAGAATTATTTTCCCAGGTTTAAAAAGGCGGTAATTTGAGGTTCCGATATGGTTGTGAATTACTTTGACAGTTTTCATGCTATGACAGTCATTTATGCATCAGTTTAGAGCATTATGATTGCACTTTAATTTGGTATATCATTTGTGGCATAATGTGTTCGTCTAAAAAATGGTCAATTTGATGGATCGGTAGAATTATTGTTCTATGTTTAAAAACGCGGTAATTTGAGGTTCCGATATGGTTGCAAATAACTTTGACAGTTTTCATGCTAGGGCATTAGTTTACGCATCATTTT
The DNA here is from genome assembly GCF_015586225.1 of Lucilia sericata. Classification (NCBI taxonomy): domain Eukaryota; kingdom Metazoa; phylum Arthropoda; class Insecta; order Diptera; family Calliphoridae; genus Lucilia; species Lucilia sericata. The sequence continues at coordinate 7,109 of NW_023996996.1, forward strand.
AAAGCATTACAGTTGCACTTTATTTTGGTGTATAATTTGTGGCATAATGAATTTTTACAAAAATTGGATAGATCGGTATATTTATTGGTACAGGTTCAAAAATGCGGTAATTTAAGGCTCCGATATGGTTGCAAATACCTTTTATAGTTTTCATGTTATAACAGTCGTTTATATATCTTTTTATTGCATTATAGTTGCCATTTGCTTTGGTATATAACTTATTCCATAATGTATTTTTGGAAAATGGCCAATTGGATAGATCGGTAGAATTATTTTCACAGCTTTAAAAACGCGGTAGTTTGAGGTTCCGATATGGCTGCAAATAACATTGACAGTTTTCACGCTATGACAGTCATTTATGCATCATTTTAAAGCATTATGATTGCACTTTAATATCGTATATCATTTGTAGCATAATGTGTATTTTTAAAAATTGGTCAATTTGATAGATCGGTAGAATTATTGTTCTATGTTTAATAAACGCAGGTAATCTGAGGTTCCGATATGGTTGCAATTAACTTTGGCAGTTTTCGTGCTAGGACAGTCGTTTATGCACCATTTTAAAGCATTAAAATTGCCATTTGTTTTGGTATATAATTTATTGCATAATGTATTTTTAGAAAATGGCCAATTGGATAGATCGGTAGAATTATTTTCCCAGGTTTAAAAAGGCGGTAATTTGAGGTTCCGATATGGTTGTGAATAACTTTGACAGTTTTCATGCTATGACAGTCATTTATGCATCATTTTAAAGCATTATGATTGCACTTTAATTTGGTATATCATTTGTGGCACAATGTGTTCGTCTAAAAAATGGTCAATTTGAAGGATCGGTAGAATTATTGTTCTATGTTTAAAAACGCGGTAATTTGAGGTTCCGATATGGTTGCAAATAACTTTGACAGTTCTCATGCTAGGGCAATAGTTTATGCATCATTTTAAAGCATTACAGTTGCACTTTATTTTGGTGTATAATTTGTGGCATAATGAAATTTTACAAAAATTGGATAGATCGGTATATTTATTGGTACAGGTTCAAAAATGCGGTAATTTAAGGCTCCGATATGGTTGCAAATAACTTTTATAGTTTTCATGTTATAAAAGTCGTTTATATATCTTTTTATTGCATTATAGTTGCCATTTGCTTTGGTATATAACTTATTCCATAATGTATTTTTGGAAAATGGCCAATTGGATAGATCGGTAGAATTATTTTCACAGCTTTAAAAACGCGGTAGTTTGAGGTTCCGATATGGCTGCAAATAACATTGACAGTTTTCACGCTATGACAGTCATTTATGCATCATTTTAAAGCATTATGATTGCACTTTAATATGGTATATCATTTGTAGCATAATGTGTATTTTTACAAATTGGTCAATTTGATAGATCGGTAGAATTATTGTTCTATGTTTAATAAAAGCAGTAATCTGAGGTTCCGATATGGTTGCAATTAACTTTGGCAGTTTTCGTGCTAGGACAGTCGTTTATGCACCATTTTAAAGCATTAAAATTGCCATTTGTTTTGGTATATAATTTATTGCATAATGTATTTTTAGAAAATGGCCAATTGGATAGATCGGTAGAATTATTTTCCCAGGTTTAAAAAGGCGGTAATTTGAGGTTCCGATATGGTTGTGAATAACTTTGACAGTTTTCATGCTATGACAGTCATTTATGCATCATTTTAAAGCATTATGATTGCACTTTAATTTGGTATATCATTTGTGGCACAATGTGTTCGTCTAAAAAATGGTCAATTTGAAGGATCGGTAGAATTATTGTTCTATGTTTAAAAACGCGGTAATTTGAGGTTCCGATATGGTTGCAAATAACTTTGACAGTTTTCATGCTAGGGCAATAGTTTATGCATCATTTTAAAGCATTACAGTTGCACTTTATTTTGGTGTATAATTTGTGGCATAATGAATTTTACAAAAATTGGATAGATCGGTATATTTATTGGTACAGGTTCAAAAATGCGGTAATTTAAGGCTCCGATATGGTTGCAAATAACTTTTATAGTTTTCATGTTATAACAGTCGTTTATATATCTTTTTATTGCATTATAGTTGCCATTTGTTTTGGTATATAATTTATTGCATAATATATTTTTAGAAAATGGCCAATTGGATAGATCGGTAGAATTATTTTCACAGCTTTAAAAACGGCGGTAGTTTGAGGTTCCGATATGGCTTGCAAATAACATTGACAGTTTTCACTGCTATGACAGTCATTTATGCTTCATTTTAAAGCATTATGATTGCACTTTAATATGGTATATAATTTGTAGCATAATGTGTGTTTTTACTAATTGGTGAATTTGATAGATCGGTAGAATTATTGTTCTATGTTTAATAAACGCGGTAATCTGAGGTTCCGATATGGCTGCAATTAACTTTGGCAGTTTTCGTGCTAGGACAGTCGTTTATGCACCATTTTAAAGCATTAAAATTGCCATTTGCTTTGGTATATAATTTATTGCATAATGTATTTTTGGAAAACGGCCAATTGGATAAATCGGTAGAATTATTTTCCCAGGTTTAAAAACGCGGTAATTTGAGGTTCCGATATGGTTGTGAATAACTTTGACAGTTTTCATGCTATGACAGTCATTTATGCATCATTTTAAAGCATTACAGTTGCACTTTGTTTTTGTGTATAATTTGTGGCATAATGAATTTTTACAAAAATTGGATAGATCGGTATATTTATTGGTACAGGTTTAAAAATGCGGTAATTTAAGGCCCCGATATGGTTGCAAATAACTTTTATAGTTTTCATGTTATAACAGTCGTTTATACATCTTTTTATTGCATTTTAGTTGCCATTTGTTTTGGTATACAATATGCTTTCGTATATAACTTATTCCATAATGTATTTTTGGAAAATGGCCAATTGGATAGATCGAATAGTATTTTCACAGCTTTAAAAACGCGGTAGTTTGAGGTTCCGATATGGCTGCAAATAACATTGACAGTTTTCACGCTATGACAGTCATTTATGCATCATTTAAAGCATTACATTGCACTTTGTTTTGTGTATAATTTGTGGCATAATGTATTTTTACAAAAATTGGATAGATCGGTATATTATTGTTCAGGTTTAAAAACGCGGTAATTTGAGGTTCCGATATGGTTGCAAATAACTTTACAGTTTTCGTGCTAACAGTCGTTTATGCATCATTTTAGCATTAGTTGCCATTTGTTTTGGTATACAATTATTGCATAATGTATTTTAAGATGGCCAATTGGATAGATCGTAGAATTATTTCCCAGGTTTAAAAAGGCGGTAATTTGAGGTTCCGATATGGTGTGAATACTTTGACAGTTTTCATGCTATGACAGTCATTTATGCATCATTTTAAAGCATTATGATTGCACTTTAATTTGGTATATCATTTGTGGCACAATGTGTTCGTCTAAAAAATGGTCAATTTGAAGGATCGGTAGAATTATTGTTCTATGTTTAAAAACGCGGTAATTTGAGGTTCCGATATGGTTGCAAATAACTTTGACAGTTTTCATGCTAGGGCAATTAGTTTACGCATCATTTTAAAGCATTACAGTTGCACTTTATTTTGGTGTATAATTTGTGGCATAATGAATTTTTACAAAAATTGGATAGATCGGTATATTTATTGGTACAGGTTCAAAAATGCGGTAATTTAAGGCTCCGATATGGTTGCAAATAACTTTTATAGTTTTCATGTTATAACAGTCGTTTATATATCTTTTATTGCATTATAGTTGCCATTTGCTTTGGTATATAACTTATTGCATAATGTATTTTTAGAAAATGGCCAATTGGATAGATCGGTAGAATTATTTTCACAGCTTTAAAAACGCGGTAGTTTGAGGTTCCGATATGGTTGTGAATAACTTTGACAGTTTTCATGCTATGACAGTCATTTATGCATCATTTTAAAGCATTATGATTGCACTTTAATTTGGTATATCATTTGTGGCACAATGTGTTCGTCTAAAAAATGGTCAATTTGAAGGATCGGTAGAATTATTGTTCTATGTTTAAAAACGCGGTAATTTGAGGTTCCGATATGGTTGCAAATAACTTTGACAGTTTTCATGCTAGGGCAATAGTTTATGCATCATTTTAAAGCATTACAGTTGCACTTTATTTTGGTGTATAATTTGTGGCATAATGAATTTTACAAAAATTGGATAGATCGGTATATTTATTGGTACAGGTTCAAAAATGCGGTAATTTAAGGCTCCGATATGGTTGCAAATAACTTTTATAGTTTTCATGTTATAACAGTCGTTTATATATCTTTTTATTGCATTATAGTTGCCATTTGTTTTGGTATATAATTTATTGCATAATATATTTTTAGAAAATGGCCAATTGGATAGATCGGTAGAATTATTTTCACAGCTTTAAAAACGCGGTAGTTTGAGGTTCCGATATGGCTGCAAATAACATTGACAGTTTTCACGCTATGACAGTCATTTATGCTTCATTTTAAAGCATTATGATTGCACTTTAATATGGTATATAATTTGTAGCATAATGTGTGTTTTTACTAATTGGTGAATTTGATAGATCGGTAGAATTATTGTTCTATGTTTAATAAACGCGGTAATCTGAGGTTCCGATATGGCTGCAATTAACTTTGGCAGTTTTCGTGCTAGGACAGTCGTTTATGCACCATTTTAAAGCATTAAAATTGCCATTTGCTTTGGTATATAATTTATTGCATAATGTATTTTTGGAAAACGGCCAATTGGATAAATCGGTAGAATTATTTTCCCAGGTTTAAAAACGCGGTAATTTGAGGTTCCGATATGGTTGTGAATAACTTTGACAGTTTTCATGCTATGACAGTCATTTATGCATCATTTTAAAGCATTACAGTTGCACTTTATTTTGGTGTATAATTTGTGGCATAATGAAATTTTACAAAAATTGGATAGATCGGTATATTTATTGGTACAGGTTCAAAAATGCGGTAATTTAAGGCTCCGATATGGTTGCAAATAACTTTTATAGTTTTCATGTTATAACAGTCGTTTATATATCTTTTTATTGCATTATAGTTGCCATTTGCTTTGGTATATAACTTATTCCATAATGTATTTTTGGAAAATGGCCAATTGGATAGATCGGTAGAATTATTTTCACAGCTTTAAAAACGCGGTAGTTTGAGGTTCCGATATGGCTGCAAATAACATTGACAGTTTTCACGCTATGACAGTCATTTATGCATCATTTTAAAGCATTATGATTGCACTTTAATATGGTATATCATTTGTAGCATAATGTGTATTTTTACAAATTGGTCAATTTGATAGATCGGTAGAATTATTGTTCTATGTTTAATAAAAGCAGTAATCTGAGGTTCCGATATGGTTGCAATTAACTTTGGCAGTTTTCGTGCTAGGACAGTCGTTTATGCACCATTTTAAAGCATTAAAATTGCCATTTGTTTTGGTATATAATTTATTGCATAATGTATTTTTAGAAAATGGCCAATTGGATAGATCGGTAGAATTATTTTCCCAGGTTTAAAAAGGCGGTAATTTGAGGTTCCGATATGGTTGTGAATAACTTTGACAGTTTTCATGCTATGACAGTCATTTATGCATCATTTTAAAGCATTATGATTGCACTTTAATTTGGTATATCATTTGTGGCACAATGTGTTCGTCTAAAAAATGGTCAATTTGAAGGATCGGTAGAATTATTGTTCTATGTTTAAAAACGCGGTAATTTGAGGTTCCGATATGGTTGCAAATAACTTTGACAGTTTTCATGCTAGGGCAATAGTTTATGCATCATTTTAAAGCATTACAGTTGCACTTTATTTTGGTGTATAATTTGTGGCATAATGAATTTTTACAAAAGTTGGATAGATCGGTATATTTATTGGTACAGGTTTAAAAATGCGGTAATTCAAGGCTCCGATATGGTTGCAAATAACTTTTATAGTTTTCATGTTATAACAGTCGTTTATATATCTTTTTATTGCATTATAGTTGCCATTTGTTTTGGTATATAATTTATTGCATAATATATTTTTAGAAAATGGCCAATTGGATAGATCGGTAGAATTATTTTCACAGCTTTAAAAAGGCGGTAATTTGAGGTTCCGATATGGTTGCAAATAACATTGACAGTTTTCATGCTATGACAGTCATTTATGCTTCATTTTAAAGCATTATGATTGCACTTTAATATGGTATATAATTTGTAGCATAATGTGTGTTTTTACTAATTGGTGAATTTGATAGATCGGTAGAATTATTGTTCTATGTTTAATAAACGCGGTAATCTGAGGTTCCGATATGGCTGCAATTAACTTTGGCAGTTTTCGTGCTAGGACAGTCGTTTATGCACCATTTTAAAGCATTAAAATTGCCATTTGCTTTGGTATATAATTTATTGCATAATGTATTTTTGGAAAACGGCCAATTGGATAAATCGGTAGAATTATTTTCCCAGGTTTAAAAACGCGGTAATTTGAGGTTCCGATATGGTTGTGAATAACTTTGACAGTTTTCATGCTATGACAGTCATTTATGCATCATTTTAAAGCATTACAGTTGCACTTTGTTTTTGTGTATAATTTGTGGCATAATGAATTTTTACAAAAATTGGATAGATCGGTATATTTATTGGTACAGGTTTAAAAATGCGGTAATTTAAGGCCCCGATATGGTTGCAAATAACTTTTATAGTTTTCATGTTATAACAGTCGTTTATACATCTTTTTATTGCATTTTAGTTGCCATTTGTTTTGGTATACAATCTATTGCATAATGTATTTTTAGAAGATGGCCAATTGGATAGATCGATAGAATTATTTTCCCAGGTTTAAAAAGGCGGTAATTTGAGGTTCCGATATGGTTGTGAATTACTTTGACAGTTTTCATGCTATGACAGTCATTTATGCATCAGTTTAGAGCATTATGATTGCACTTTAATTTGGTATATCATTTGTGGCATAATGTGTTCGTCTAAAAAATGGTCAATTTGATGGATCGGTAGAATTATTGTTCTATGTTTAAAAACGCGGTAATTTGAGGTTCCGATATGGTTGCAAATAACTTTGACAGTTTTCATGCTAGGGCATTAGTTTACGCATCATTTTAAAGCATTACAGTTGCACTTTATTTTGGTGTATAATTTGTGGCATAATGAATTTTTACAAAAATTGGATAGATCGGTATATTTATTGGTACAGGTTCAAAAATGCGGTAATTTAAGGCTCCGATATGGTTGCAAATACCTTTTATAGTTTTCATGTTATAACAGTCGTTTATATATCTTTTTATTGCATTATAGTTGCCATTTGCTTTGGTATATAACTTATTCCATAATGTATTTTTGGAAAATGGCCAATTGGATAGATCGGTAGAATTATTTTCACAGCTTTAAAAACGCGGTAGTTTGAGGTTCCGATATGGCTGCAAATAACATTGACAGTTTTCACGCTATGACAGTCATTTATGCATCATTTTAAAGCATTATGATTGCACTTTAATATCGTATATCATTTGTAGCATAATGTGTATTTTTAAAAATTGGTCAATTTGATAGATCGGTAGAATTATTGTTCTATGTTTAATAAACGCAGGTAATCTGAGGTTCCGATATGGTTGCAATTAACTTTGGCAGTTTTCGTGCTAGGACAGTCGTTTATGCACCATTTTAAAGCATTAAAATTGCCATTTGTTTTGGTATATAATTTATTGCATAATGTATTTTTAGAAAATGGCCAATTGGATAGATCGGTAGAATTATTTTCCCAGGTTTAAAAAGGCGGTAATTTGAGGTTCCGATATGGTTGTGAATAACTTTGACAGTTTTCATGCTATGACAGTCATTTATGCATCATTTTAAAGCATTATGATTGCACTTTAATTTGGTATATCATTTGTGGCACAATGTGTTCGTCTAAAAAATGGTCAATTTGAAGGATCGGTAGAATTATTGTTCTATGTTTAAAAACGCGGTAATTTGAGGTTCCGATATGGTTGCAAATAACTTTGACAGTTTTCATGCTAGGGCAATAGTTTATGCATCATTTTAAAGCATTACAGTTGCACTTTATTTTGGTGTATAATTTGTGGCATAATGAAATTTTACAAAAATTGGATAGATCGGTATATTTATTGGTACAGGTTCAAAAATGCGGTAATTTAAGGCTCCGATATGGTTGCAAATAACTTTTATAGTTTTCATGTTATAACAGTCGTTTATATATCTTTTTATTGCATTATAGTTGCCATTTGCTTTGGTATATAACTTATTCCATAATGTATTTTTAGGAAAATGGCCAATTGGATAGATCGGTAGAATTATTTTCACAGCTTTAAAAACGCGGTAGTTTGAGGTTCCGATATGGCTGCAAATAACATTGACAGTTTTCACGCTATGACAGTCATTTATGCTTCATTTTAAAGCATTATGATTGCACTTTAATATGGTATATAATTTGTAGCATAATGTGTGTTTTTACTAATTGGTGAATTTGATAGATCGGTAGAATTATTGTTCTATGTTTAATAAACGCGGTAATCTGAGGTTCCGATATGGCTGCAATTAACTTTGGCAGTTTTCGTGCTAGGACAGTCGTTTATGCACCATTTTAAAGCATTAAAATTGCCATTTGCTTTGGTATATAATTTATTGCATAATGTATTTTTGGAAAACGGCCAATTGGATAAATCGGTAGAATTATTTTCCCAGGTTTAAAAACGCGGTAATTTGAGGTTCCGATATGGTTGTGAATAACTTTGACAGTTTTCATGCTATGACAGTCATTTATGCATCATTTTAAAGCATTACAGTTGCACTTTGTTTTTGTGTATAATTTGTGGCATAATGAATTTTTACAAAAATTGGATAGATCGGTATATTTATTGGTACAGGTTTAAAAATGCGGTAATTTAGGCCCCGATATGGTTGCAAATAACTTTTATAGTTTTCATGTTATAACAGTCGTTTATACATCTTTTTATTGCATTAGTTGCCATTTGTTTTGTATATAACTTATTCCATAATGTATTTTTGGAAATGGCCAATTGGATAGATCGGTAGAATTATTTTCACAGCTTTAAAAACGCGGTAGTTTGAGGTTCCGATATGGCTGCAAATAACATTGACAGTTTTCACGCTATGACAGTCATTTATGCATCATTTTAAAGCATTATGATTGCACTTTAATTGGTATATCATTTGTAGCATAATGTGTATTTTTACAAATGGTCAATTTGATAGATCGGTAGAATTATTGTTCTATGTTTAATAAAGCGTAATCTGAGGTTCCGATATGGTTGCAATAACTTTGGCAGTTTTCGTGCTAGGACAGTCGTTTATGCACCATTTTAAAGCATTAAAATTGCATTTGTTTTGGTATATAATTTATTGCATAATGTATTTTTAGAAAATGGCCAATTGGATAGATCGGTAGAATTATTTTCCCAGGTTTAAAAAGGCGGTAATTTGAGGTTCCGATATGGTTGTGAATAACTTTGACAGTTTTCATGCTATGACAGTCATTTATGCATCATTTTAAAGCATTATGATTGCACTTTAATTTGGTATATCATTTGTGGCACAATGTGTTCGTCTAAAAAATGGTCAATTTGAAGGATCGGTAGAATTATTGTTCTATGTTTAAAAACGCGGTAATTTGAGGTTCCGATATGGTTGCAAATAACTTTGACAGTTTTCATGCTAGGGCAATAGTTTATGCATCATTTTAAAGCATTACAGTTGCACTTTATTTTGGTGTATAATTTGTGGCATAATGAATTTTACAAAATTGGATAGATCGGTATATTTATTGGTACAGGTTCAAAAATGCGGTAATTAAGGCTCCGATATGGTTGCAAATAACTTTTATAGTTTTCATGTTATAACAGTCGTTTATATATCTTTTTATTGCATTATAGTTGCCATTTGTTTTGGTATATAATTTATTGCATAATATATTTTTAGAAAATGGCCAATTGGATAGATCGGTAGAATTATTTTCACAGCTTTAAAAACGCGGTAGTTTGAGGTTCCGATATGGCTGCAAATAACATTGACAGTTTTCACGCTATGACAGTCATTTATGCTTCATTTTAAAGCATTATGATTGCACTTTAATATGGTATATAATTTGTAGCATAATGTGTGTTTTTACTAATTGGTGAATTTGATAGATCGGTAGAATTATTGTTCTATGTTTAATAAACGCGGTAATCTGAGGTTCCGATATGGCTGCAATTAACTTTGGCAGTTTTCGTGCTAGGACAGTCGTTTATGCACCATTTTAAAGCATTAAAATTGCCATTTGCTTTGGTATATAATTTATTGCATAATGTATTTTTGGAAAACGGCCAATTGGATAAATCGGTAGAATTATTTTCCCAGGTTTAAAAACGCGGTAATTTGAGGTTCCGATATGGTTGTGAATAACTTTGACAGTTTTCATGCTATGACAGTCATTTATGCATCATTTTAAAGCATTACAGTTGCACTTTGTTTTGTGTATAATTTGTGGCATAATGAATTTTTACAAAAATTGGATAGATCGGTATATTTATTGGTACAGGTTTAAAAATGCGGTAATTTAAGGCCCCGATATGGTGCAAATAACTTTTATAGTTTTTCATGTTATAACAGTCGTTTATACATCTTTTTATTGCATTTAGTCTGCCATTTGGTTTGGTATACAATCTATTGCATAATGTAGTTTTAGAAGTGGCCAATTGGATAGATCGATAGAATTATTTTCCCAGGTTTAAAAGGCTGTAATTTGAGGTTCCGATATGGTTGTGGAATTACTTGACAGTTTCCATGCTATGACAGTCATTTATGCATTCAGTTAGAGCATTATGATGCAACTTTAATTTGGTATATCATTTGTGGCATTAATGTGTTCGTCTAAAAAATGTTCCAATTTGAATGGATCGGTAGAATTATTGTTCTATGTTTAAAAACGCGGTAATTTGAGGTTCCGATATGGTTGCAAATAACTTTGACAGTTTTCATGCTAGGGCAATAGTTTATGCATCATTTTAAAGCATTACAGTTGCACTTTATTTTGGTGTATAATTTGTGGCATAATGAATTTTTACAAAAATTGGATAGATCGGTATATTTATTGGTACAGGTTCAAAAATGCGGTAATTTAAGGCTCCGATATGGTTGCAAATAACTTTTATAGTTTTCATGTTATAACAGTCGTTATATATCTTTTTATTGCATTATAGTTGCCATTTGCTTTGGTATATAACTTATTCCATAATGTATTTTTGGAAAATGGCCAATTGGATAGATCGGTAGAATTATTTTCACAGCTTTAAAAACGCGGTAGTTTGAGGTTCCGATATGGCTGCAAATAACATTGACAGTTTTCACGCTATGACAGTCATTTATGCATCATTTTAAGCATTATGATTGCACTTTAATATGGTATATCATTTGTAGCATAATGTGTATTTTTACAAATTGGTCAATTTGATAGATCGGTAGAATTATTGTTCTATGTTTAATAAAAGCAGTAATCTGAGGTTCCGATATGGTTGCAATTAACTTTGGCAGTTTTCGTGCTAGGACAGTCGTTTATGCACCATTTTAAAGCATTAAAATTGCCATTTGTTTTGGTATATAATTTATTGCATAATGTATTTTTAGAAATGGCCAATTGGATAGATCGGTAGAATTATTTTCCCAGGTTTAAAAAGGCGGTAATTTGAGGTTCCGATATGGTTGTGAATAACTTTGACAGTTTTTCATGCTATGACAGTCATTTATGCATCATTTTAAAGCATTATGATTGCACTTTAATTTGGTATATCATTTGTGGCACAATGTGTTCGTCTAAAAAATGGTCAATTTGAAGGATCGGTAGAATTATTGTTCTATGTTTAAAAACGCGGTAATTTGAGGTTCCGATATGGTTGCAAATAACTTTGACAGTTTTCATGCTAGGGCAATAGTTTATGCATCATTTTAAAGCATTACAGTTGCACTTTATTTTGGTGTATAATTTGTGGCATAATGAATTTTTACAAAAGTTGGATAGATCGGTATATTTATTGGTACAGGTTTAAAAATGCGGTAATTCAAGGCTCCGATATGGTTGCAAATAACTTTTATAGTTTTCATGTTATAACAGTCGTTTATATATCTTTTTATTGCATTATAGTTGCCATTTGTTTGGTATATAATTTATTGCATAATATATTTTTAGAAAATGGCCAATTGGATAGATCGGTAGAATTATTTTCACAGCTTTAAAAAGGCGGTAATTTGAGGTTCCGATATGGTTGCAAATAACATTGACAGTTTTCATGCTATGACAGTCATTTATGCTTCATTTTAAAGCATTATGATTGCACTTTAATATGGTATATAATTTGTAGCATAATGTGTGTTTTTACTAATTGGTGAATTTGATAGATCGGTAGAATTATTGTTCTATGTTTAATAAACGCGGTAATCTGAGGTTCCGATATGGCTGCAATTAACTTTGGCAGTTTTCGTGCTAGGACAGTCGTTTATGCACCATTTTAAAGCATTAAAATTGCCATTTGCTTTGGTATATAATTTATTGCATAATGTATTTTTGGAAAACGGCCAATTGGATAAATCGGTAGAATTATTTTCCCAGGTTTAAAAACGCGGTAATTTGAGGTTCCGATATGGTTGTGAATAACTTTGACAGTTTTCATGCTATGACAGTCATTTATGCATCATTTTAAAGCATTACAGTTGCACTTTGTTTTTGTGTATAATTTGTGGCATAATGAATTTTTTACAAAAATTGGATAGATCGGTATATTTATTGGTACAGGTTTAAAAATGCGGTAATTTAAGGCCCCGATATGGTTGCAAATAACTTTTATAGTTTTCATGTTATAACAGTCGTTTATACATCTTTTTATTGCATTTTAGTTGCCATTTGTTTTGGTATACAATCTATTGCATAATGTATTTTTAGAAGATGGCCAATTGGATAGATCGATAGAATTATTTTCCCAGGTTTAAAAAGGCGGTAATTTGAGGTTCCGATATGGTTGTGAATTACTTTGACAGTTTTCATGCTATGACAGTCATTTATGCATCAGTTTAGAGCATTATGATTGCAACTTTAATTTGGTATATCATTTGTGGCATAATGTGTTCGTCTAAAAAATGGTCAATTTGATGGATCGGTAGAATTATTGTTCTATGTTTAAAAACGCGGTAATTTGAGGTTCCGATATGGTTGCAAATAACTTTGACAGTTTTCATGCTAGGGCATTAGTTTACGCATCATTTTAAAGCATTACAGTTGCACTTTATTTTGGTGTATAATTTGTGGCATAATGAATTTTTACAAAAATTGGATAGATCGGTATATTTATTGGTACAGGTTCAAAAATGCGGTAATTTAAGGCTCCGATATGGTTGCAAATACCTTTTATAGTTTTCATGTTATAACAGTCGTTTATATATCTTTTTATTGCATTATAGTTGCCATTTGCTTTGGTATATAACTTATTCCATAATGTATTTTGGAAAATGGCCAATTGGATAGATCGGTAGAATTATTTTCACAGCTTTAAAAACGCGGTAGTTTGAGTTCCGATATGGCTGCAAATAACATTGACAGTTTTCACGCTATGACAGTCATTTATGCATCATTTTAAAGCATTATGATTGCACTTTAATATCGTATATCATTTGTAGCATAATGTGTATTTTTAAAAATTGGTCAATTTGATAGATCGGTAGAATTATTGTTCTATGTTTAATAAACGCAGTAATCTGAGGTTCCGATATGGTTGCAATTAACTTTGGCAGTTTTCGTGCTAGGACAGTCGTTTATGCACCATTTTAAAGCATTAAAATTGCCATTTGTTTTGGTATATAATTTATTGCATAATGTATTTTTAGAAAATGGCCAATTGGATAGATCGGTAGAATTATTTTCCCAGGTTTAAAAGGCGGTAATTTGAGGTTCCGATATGGTTGTGAATAACTTTGACAGTTTTCATGCTATGACAGTCATTTATGCATCATTTTAAAGCATTATGATTGCACTTTAATTTGGTATATCATTTGTGGCACAATGTGTTCGTCTAAAAAATGGTCAATTTGAAGGATCGGTAGAATTATTGTTCTATGTTTAAAAACGCGGTAATTTGAGGTTCCGATATGGTTGCAAATAACTTTGACAGTTCTCATGCTAGGGCAATAGTTTATGCATCATTTTAAAGCATTACAGTTGCACTTTATTTTGGTGTATAATTTGTGGCATAATGAAAATTTTACAAAAATTGGATAGATCGGTATATTTATTGGTACAGGTTCAAAATGCGGTAATTTAAGGCTCCGATATGGTTGCAAATAACTTTTATAGTTTCATGTTATAAAAGTCGTTTATATATCTTTTTATTGCATTATAGTTGCCATTTGCTTTCGTATATAACTTATTCCATAATGTATTTTTGGAAAATGGCCAATTGGATAGATCGGTAGAATTATTTTCACAGCTTTAAAAACGCGGTAGTTTGAGGTTCCGATATGGCTGCAAATAACATTGACAGTTTTCACGCTATGACAGTCATTTATGCATCATTTTAAAGCATTATGATTGCACTTTATATGGTATATCATTTGTAGCATAATGTGTATTTTACAAATTGGTCAATTTGATAGATCGGTAGAATTATTGTTCTATGTTTAATAAAAGCAGTAATCTGAGGTTCCGATATGGTTGCAATTAACTTTGGCAGTTTTCGTGCTAGGACAGTCGTTTATGCAACCATTTTAAAGCATTAAAATTGCCCATTTGTTTTGGTATATAATTTATTGCATAATGTATTTTTAGAAAATGGCCAATTGGATAGATCGGTAGAATTATTTTCCCAGGTTTAAAAAGGCGGTAATTTGAGGTTCCGATATGGTTGTGAATAACTTTGACAGTTTTCATGCTATGACAGTCATTTATGCATCATTTTAAGCATTATGATTGCACTTTAATTTGGTATATCATTTGTGGCACAATGTGTTCGTCTAAAAAATGGTCAATTTGAAGGATCGGTAGAATTATTGTTCTATGTTTAAAAACGCGGTAATTTGAGGTTCCGATATGGTTGCAATAAACTTTGACAGTTTTCATGCTAGGGCCATAGTCTATGCATCATTTTAAAGGCATTACAGTTGCACTTTATTTTGGTGTATTAATTTGTGGCATAATGAATTTTTACAAAAGTTGGATAGATCGGTATATTTATTGGTACAGTTTAAAAATGCGGTAATTCAAGGCTCCGATATGGTTGCAAATAACTTTTATAGTTTTATGTTATAACAGTCGTTTATATATCTTTTTATTGCATTATAGTTGCCATTTGTTTTGGTATATAATTATTGCAATATTATTTTTAGAAATGGCCAATTGGATAGATCGGTAGAATTATTTTCACAGCTTTAAAAACGGCGGTAATTTGAGGTTCCGATATGGTTTGCAAATAACATTGACAGTTTTCATGCTATGACAGTCATTTATGCTTCATTTTAAAGCATTATGATTGCACTTTAATATGGTATATAATTTGTAGCATAATGTGTGTTTTTACTAATTGGTGAATTTGATAGATCGGTAGAATTATTGTTCTATGTTTAATAAACGCGGTAATCTGAGGTTCCGATATGGCTGCAATTAACTTTGGCAGTTTTCGTGCTAGGACAGTCGTTTATGCACCATTTTAAAGCATTAAAATTGCCATTTGCTTTGGTATATAATTTATTGCATAATGTATTTTTGGAAAACGGCCAATTGGATAAATCGGTAGAATTATTTTCCCAGGTTTAAAAACGCGGTAATTTGAGGTTCCGATATGGTTGTGAATAACTTTGACAGTTTTCATGCTATGACAGTCATTTATGCATCATTTTAAAGCATTACAGTTGCACTTTGTTTTTGTGTATAATTTGTGGCATAATGAATTTTTACAAAAATTGATAGATCGGTATATTTATTGGTACAGGTTTAAAAATGCGGTAATTTAAGGCCCCGATATGGTTGCAAATAACTTTTATAGTTTTCATGTTATAACAGTCGTTTATACATCTTTTTATTGCATTTTAGTTGCCATTTGTTTTGGTATACAATCTATTGCATAATGTATTTTTAGAAGATGGCCAATTGGATAGATCGATAGAATTATTTTCCCAGGTTTAAAAAGGCGGTAATTTGAGGTTCCGATATGGTTGTGAATTACTTTGACAGTTTTCATGCTATGACAGTCATTTATGCATCAGTTTAGAGCATTATGATTGCACTTTAATTTGGTATATCATTTGTGGCATAATGTGTTCGTCTAAAAATGGTCAATTTGATGGATCGGTAGAATTATTGTTCTATGTTTAAAAACGCGGTAATTTGAGGTTCCGATATGGTTGCAAATAACTTTGACAGTTTTCATGCTAGGGCATTAGTTTACGCATCATTTTAAAGCATTACAGTTGCACTTTATTTTGGTGTATAATTTGTGGCATAATGAATTTTTACAAAAATTGGATAGATCGGTATATTTATTGGTACAGGTTCAAAAATGCGGTAATTTAAGGCTCCGATATGGTTGCAAATACCTTTTATAGTTTTCAGTTATAACAGTCGTTTATATCTTTTTATTGCATTATAGTTGCCATTTGCTTTGGTATATAACTTATTCCATAATGTATTTTTGGAAAATGGCCAATTGGATAGATCGGTAGAATTATTTTCACAGCTTTAAAAACGCGGTAGTTTGAGGTTCCGATATGGCTGCAAAAAATTGACAGTTTTCACGCTATGACAGTCATTTATGCATCATTTTAAAGCATTATGATTGCACTTTAATATCGTATATTGTTGCGATTTTAATTATTTTTTTTTTTTGCATATTTTTATTTGGTTTTTATATTTCATAATTTGTTTTATGAACCGATGTGTTTTCTTACTATAATTTGCTCTTATTCAAGTAAATACAATACATATATAAATTTCACAAAGAAATGTTCACTGGGTAGATTTCGTTTTGAATTTATATTACATCTCTTGCTTCATAAATTATTTTATAGCATGCTACACTTTTTACATCTAGAGCAATTTAATAAACATACGTACATACAAATACGTAAGTTTATATTTACATATGTAAGATTGTTAATGCTGAGAATTTACACTCCAAAAATCTTTTATGATCGTATTTTTTGTCTTTCTTCAACTTTTACATGTATGGAGGTTTGTTAACTCTGAGAGATTAAACTTTTTTTTTATTTTTTACACCCTATTTTGGTAATATTTTTGTCTTTTTTCAACTTTAATCAAATTAAAGATATTTCCAATGTCATTCAGATCTCCTTGACAAAGTGCGTAATTTATTAAATGTGAGTAATTGATATGCAATGCTTATATTAATATTTAATTTTTGCGCTTTGGTCATTTCAAGGTAAAGTGTTCCAAAGTAAAGTAACAAACTCGCATATTCAATATACATCAGTGATAAAACAGTTTTTATAAGTCTTGTTTTATTTTTAAAATTAATAGAAATCTGAAGAAAAACCAATTATTCGGTAAATTGTGTTTTTAAAGATCATATATATAATATTATTATTGAAACGATTTTTCAGAAGGTAAGAAATTTACGAGCTAATTTCCATAGATTGTAGATCTAATTAGGTTTAACCTTTTTATTAAAGAAACGTGGTTATTGCATGGGAACTGTCAAAAGACAGTTTTGAGGAAAGATCCCACAACTATAGTGAATTTTAAGGCCATGTTCAGTACCCAGTATTATAACCTAAAAGTCTTTGAGAGGGTCTAAACATGTGTCTGGGAAACATACAACAGGCCAAGTCACATCACATGTCTACGATAATAAGTCTCACTAAGGCGCAGAAACCACGTGCTTAAAGCTTTATATTGCACATAATTTGGCATCAAATGCCACCGGAATCAAACTATATCATCATCAATTTCATCAAAGATAAATTCTACATCGAGCATAAGTACAGTGAACCAAATTCCAACAAGATATTGATAAATTGCATATCTACTATTAGACATCAACATTTTCACCTAAATTCATAATTCAATCTAATTCAAATAGTCCAAATTATACCTAAATAAGCCAATTAAAACATAACTTAAATCCACTAATTAAAAGCTAACCTATACATAATTTTAATCATGTTCTAAATTTATTCTAAATTTCCTAATTAAAACTATTGAAAATATGCAAAATTTAACCTAAATTCCCTAATTAAAACTATTGAAAATATGCAAAATTTAACCTAAATTCCCTAATTAAAACTATTGAAACTGTGCAAAATCTAACCTATATTCACGAATTTAAAACTATTACAAATATTTAAAACCTATTCTAAATTTTCTACTTAAAACTATATATACATTTTCTAGTTAAAACTACTTATAATATTAAAACATATTCTAAATTTACTAAATAAGATTTTAAATATTTTATAATTTCCTAAACTTAAACTAATGAATTTATAAAAATATTATAACTAAAATTACTCAATTTAAAATTTCAATCAAATTGAATTACTTAAAATCATAATGTTAATTTTATAATCCTAATTATATATTCATTATTTCTCATATTACTTATAAGAAGAACTTTTTCCCATTATTAATTACTAATATTTATTCTTTAGTGTATATAAAAACACTATGAAATAGCTTTTTATATTTCTGAAACTAAAATATGTATGAAATCTCAGATTATAATTTATATTATTAAATTAAGTTGATTTATAATTAACAACACTTTTTTGTTAAGTGTAAATACGTATCTTTTCTTAAATTTTTTTTCTAAACATTTTCCCATACTAATATCTAAATCAAATTGAATCAGTAATCATCATTCACATGTAGCAGAGATCATCACAATAACAACAACACTCTTTGAATTGCTGGGCCCATCATCTCAATAGAAGTGGAATGAAACATTGTAAGTTATTATGATTCTCTTTTATTTAATTTCTTTTAAGTATTTTCTTTATTTATACGTATTTTGCATTTACCATTATGCATTGTCAGTCCGTATTCCATTTGTCCCCACTATCTGAATTGTAATTTATTTTTAAGAAAGTTAAAAACCAAAACAAAACATAATATTATTTTTACATCGATTAGTTTATTTATGACTCTCATTGAGTAATGATCATTTTTTTATTACGCTTTATTATCATTTTTCTACTTTGTTTTAATAAAGTTTTGTTAATTTTGAATTTACGAAAATGAATCTATAAATATTTTAATATGGGAAGGATAACTATAACTAAGCTGTGAGTATGAGGTAAAAATTGTGTCGTATATAGGGACAGATTTATATTGTAGGGTATCCAGTCTGTCGTAGGCGTTGTTCGTACAGTAGGGAGGGAACAATGTACCCTATATGGCATACCACCTTGCCATCAATTCGTTTGTATGAAACTTGTTTTATTTTAATTGTAATTTGCTTCTTTTTTTTATCATACTCCATGGGTATGGGAGTATGATATATGCTTACGCGGCCAGACACAGGTTAAGAATCATCATGTAGAGCTAGCGGGTCACCATTTCTATGCCCCTTAACCATGTATTGGTATTGTCATGTATTTTTTTCAACATACGAAACTTGTACAATTTTTATTATTCGAAAGAAATTAGACGGCGCGTAACATATATGGCGCCCAACGAAAAGGCCTTTTGTAAGGCCAGTAAAGAAGTTTTGTTTAAAGCCTAAACGGCTTGTGATTTTGCACCGCTTTAAGATCTAGGTGATATTTTAAAACAGTTTTAATCAAATGTTAATGGTTAAAATATTTAGTAAAGTTTATGTTAATTTTACTGCTATACTTTTTCCCTTGTAAGTCATAGCTTTTTATAGATATTAAAATCGTTAAAACCTATTTGCAACATTAGGAAATAAGTATTTTAAATATTTTGCCAACACAAGTGGTTTGCTTGTTATTTGAAGTCCATGATTTGGAATCAAAATTTCAAACTTGAAGCATCTTAAACAAGTAAACTAAATATATGCTGTAATTAAGTCCATTAAACTTCAATTTATAAGATTGGTTAATGTTGTTGATTACGATTTGCATAAAAAATACAATTAGTTTGAAATAGATCCGCAATCTTTGTATACAAAGAATTACGCTGCATTTTATCTAATTGAGACACAATTTTTTACATTTATGAACAGTTGATGTTATAATTTATCTTTCCCAATAAATGAATATAATAGTTTGAAACTTATATTGTTTTTGTACGCATATTATCTTTTAAACGTTTTCTTATAAGCGATAAGGAAAATTTATAACACTTTTGAAACGGTATAGTTATTTCTTCGAATTTTTGCAATTTATTGATTATAATATTTTCATATCTTTTTTTTAATTTACATCTATCTGGTGTTTGTTCATAAGCAAACTCTTGTGAATAGTTTCCATTGTCTTTGAGGTACTTGACATACATTTTTTCCCATTTTTTGTTTTTCTAAATTTGTAATGAATACTAGAAATTCCGCTCGTGGTAACCTAAGTAGTTCTGGAGTTCGAGGACGTTCTACTAGAAGAAGTATTTCTGGTTCTAGAAACAATATTTCGATAGAACTTCAAGATTCTTTACCCAAAACAAAACCAAGAGTTGTACACTCTCCCAAGCCCAATACATCAACCCGCAGAAGCAATCCTAACGAAGAAGTTCAGGGCCCAAGTAATTTAGATTTGTCTTATACAAGTATATCAGGTCCTAAACCAGTACAAAGGACACAAAGTACAAATAGGCTAAACTCTCCTCTCTCTAGCAACTCAGCTTCTAAACCTGTAGAAAGAACTCATAGTTCAACTAGTTTGCCTACATCTTCTCTATTTAATGATATTGTTATAATGGATAACCAAGATTTATCTGCAAATGCAATGTGTTCGTTCCCCTTAGTGGAAGAATTTCAGATTCTGTTCAAACCCTGTAACAAATCCTACATATCAAGCACCTCATGGCGATGCTAATAATGCTCCCTTGTCTCAAGCAATATGCCAATTCAAATGTAGGTACTCTTTTGACACCCTAATTGCTCTCATGGAACAATCTATGAGAACCACAAGAGAAGAGTTCCGAAAAGAGCTCAACTCTATTAGAACCAGCATTTCCCAAATTGGTGTTACAAATCAGCCAACTACATTTCGTCCATCTGAATTCAACTATACTAACTCTAATACTCCAAATTCGAACAGTAATAGATCCTCTAATAACCAGAGTGACTCGTATAAAAACGAAGAAAACAACATAAAGTTAGAAAAGTGGAAAATCAGCTATGACGGCTTAGGATCGGTTTCTGATTTTCTTTTAAAGTGGAAACACTTTGTACTCGATCCAAGTGCTCTGACGAACACTTGTGTCGAATTTCCACGTACTTTTAGAAGGAAAGGCAGAAAATTGGTATTGGCTATTCACTAGGCAAAATAGAAATGTCACATATCCAATGTTACGTCATGCATGCACTCACAAAAGTTTGGTCACCTGGA
>NW_023996997.1:0-28914 GCF_015586225.1 Lucilia sericata
ACCAGACTTAAGTTTTTCGTTTTGTTTTTTGTCAATGGAAAAATCTTTTCAATATTTCTATTGGTTTTTCCCAATATTCCTATACAGTTTTTCAATTTTATTTTTCACTTAATACTACTGCAAAATAGTTTAGTTGTAATTTGTGTTGGCCTTTGGCTTTAGCCAAAAAAAAAAAAGGAAATAGTTACTTTAAACAATTTTTTCTTTGGTCTATGTCTATTGTGTGGGGCCAACTAACGTATTATTTATTTATAAAAAAATTTTTAAATCTCTATCAATATCAGTCTATATTTAATATAAAGTCTGTCTTTAACTTATTCCTTAGCGGTGTATGAGTTTGGTGGCTTGAAGTGTTTGTATGGAATGAAGACTTTTGTGGCATAAAGTGAGTGTGGTGGTGTTATTATTTGTTTAAATGGTTGTTGTGTCCATCGGTATGTAGGTTGTGAAATGTGATGTTCAGTTTGTTATACAATTTATTTGTTTATTATTTTCGAAAAGGGGGTTTAAAGTAAGAGGTGTTATTTTTAACTACAAAAGGTAAAATTTTGATTATTTTAAAACCTACGATCGTAGTTTAGTATAGACTACTTAAAGATCTAAAAAACTCTTATTCAAGCTTGGCTTAAACTTTTTTAAAATCTACGATTTAAGCTTAGCTTTGATTTCATAAAAATCTGTGATTAGTTATATTTAAAGATTTGCGATCAGAGCACAACAAAGACTTGTTAATAATCTATAATCGGAGCTCAGCCAAACCTAATTAAAACTCTATAGACCTTATATTAAATCATTTAAACTCATTTTTATATATCGACATTTGCAGCATAATAAAGACTACTATAACTAAGACTATTTAAAGATATACGATCGGAGATCAAATAATAATAGATTAAGATCTATGATTAAGCACCAACATAGACTATACAATGGTCATCGATCAGAGCTCAAAGAGTAACTATTGGAGCTTTATATATTATAAGTACTTAAAGAACTATAAACACAGCTAATCTTGGACTTCTTATAGATCAAGAATAAGAGCTCTACTTATACTTAAAGAACAACCAACTCAATCCAAGTACTCCTAGCTATAGAGAGCTCATATTAAATCATTTAAGGTCTGATCGAAGCTCGATATAGACTACATAAATATCACCAATTGCAGCTTAATAAGACTACTTTAACAGGAACTCAACAACACAGAAGGAAAAATATACCCGCCTGGTACCAAATTGACACCAAACTGTTTTCAACAACATCCGTGTTCAAAGTATATACATACGTACGACAACACTATGTAATATTGAAAACATTGCAACAATTCGTTGTCGAAATCAATATTTTAAACACATCCACGTTTGTTAGTCTATAGTCTAGTCTATAGTCTAGTCTATAGTCTAGTCTATAG
Source organism: Lucilia sericata (assembly GCF_015586225.1). Lineage (NCBI taxonomy): Eukaryota > Metazoa > Arthropoda > Insecta > Diptera > Calliphoridae > Lucilia > Lucilia sericata. The sequence goes on from NW_023996997.1 coordinate 1,409, forward strand.
TCTAGTCTATAGTCTAGTCTAGACTAGGACTATAGACTAGACTATAGACTAGACTATAGACTAGACTATAGACTAGACTATAGACTAGACTATAGACTAGACTATAGACTAGACTATAGACTAGACTATAGACTAACACGGGATGTGTAAGTCCTATCTAGACTAGACTAGACTATAGACTAGACTATAGACTAGACTATAGACTAGAATAGACTAGACTATAGACTAGACATAGTCTAGTCTAGACTAGACTATAGACTAGACTATAGACTAGACTATAGACTAGACTATAGACTAGACTATAGACTAGACTATAGACTAGACTATAGACTAGACTATAGACTAGACTATAGACTATAGACTAGACTATAGACTAGACTATAGACTAGACTATAGACTAGACTATAGACTAGACTATAGACTAGACTATAGACTAGACTATAGACTAGACTATAGACTAGACTATAGACTAGACTATAGACTAGACTATAGACTAGACTATAGACTAGACTATAGACTAGACTATAGACTAGACTATAGACTAGACTATAGACTAGACTATAGACTAGACTATAGACTAGACTATAGACTAGACTATAGACTAGACTATAGACTAGACTATAGACTAGACTATAGATAGACTATAGACTAGACTATAGACTAGACTATAGACTAGACTATAGACTAGACTATAGACTAGACTATAGACTAGACTATAGACTAGACTAGACTAGACTATAGACTAGACTATAGACTAGACTATAGACTAGACTATAGACTAGACTATAGACTAGACTATAGACTAGACTATAGACTAGACTATAGACTAGACTATAGACTAGACTATAGACTAGACTATAGACTAGACTATAGACTAGACTATAGACTAGACTATAGACTAGACTAGACTAGACTAGACTAGACTAGACTATAGACTAGACTGTAGACTAGACTATAGACTAGAATATTTATATGTTGTAAGTTAATATCCAATTGTAGATCTGAAGTCAACTAAGACTTCAGATCTACAAACTTATACTGATTGAAGAAGTAAAAGTTTGGGCTTATTCGTAGATCAATAAGTAATTTAAGCACTGATCGTAGGTCTATAAATGATCATATGTATCTTTAATGGATCTCCAATTGCGAAGATATTGTTGATTTTCGATATCTTCGATTTTTCATCAAAAATCTGTATTTTCTATACAAAAACATAAAAATATATGTAAATCATTAAATAGATTTTCATTTGCGAAAAGCTGATCTATGATCACTTTGATTTTCCGTCAAAAATCTATATTTTATATGAAAAACCTAATATCGGTTGTAGATCCTTAAATATAATTCAAGATTTAATAACGACATTGACGTTGTGATCACTTTTATTTTCCATTATATTCTTAAAAAAAACTGAATTTCAAATTCGGTAGTAGATCCTTGAATAAAGCTCTTTTCGAAGAACGTTGATTTGTGATCACTTCTTCATTTTGTTGATCTTTAAAAGAGAAAAGTTTGAGCTCCGATCGTTACTCTGTAGATCATTAAGTGGCTTATGTGAAGTCCAATTATAGTCCAATCGCAGATCTCTATTAAGTTTTAATTGATCAGCAATCTTAGACTTTCAAGCAGTCTAAGTTGAGATTCGATTGTTTATCACTAATTAATGTTAAGATTATTGATCTATAACAAGACTAAGAAGTGCTCCGAGTGCAGATGTTCTAAGAAGTCTAAGTTATGATTCCATCATAGATCTATAAGTAGTCTTATTTGAGCTACGAATATAAATCATTAAGTAGTGTAATTTGGGTCTCAATCGTCGATCAGTAGGTCTAAATAGAGCTCAAATTCATGATACTTAAGAAGTCAGAAATTAGCATTTCTTTAAGTAGAATATATAAAACTTCAATTGTTAATCTCTGAGTTCTGATCGATGATCTCTAAACAGATCATTTGTAGTGTGCGTTGTTACTTAATCATATATACACATATACATCTTTAGGTAGTCTTAGTTGAGCTCCAGTTAAAGTAAAGCTGCAATTGATGATATTTAAGTAGTCTATGTCGAGCTTCGATCGTATCTTATATGAGCTCTCTATAGCTATGAGTACTTGGATTGAGTTGGTTGTTCTTTAAGTATAAGTAGAGCTCTTATTCTTGATCTATAAGAAGTCCTAGATTAGCTTTGTAGTTTTTTAAGTCGAATATATAAAGCTTCAATCGTTACTCTTTGCGCTCTGATCGACAATCATTGTGTTGTCTATGTTGGTGCTTAATCATAGATCTTAGACTATTATTGCTTGATCTCTAATCGTAGATCTTTAAATAGTCTTAGTTGAGCTCCTGTTATAGTAGTCTTTATTATGCTGCAAATGTCGATATTTAAAAATGAATTTAAATGATTTAATATAAGATCTGTAGAGCTTTAAGTAGGTTTGGGTCAGCTTCGATTATAGATCATTAACATGTCTATGTCATGCTCTGATCACAGGTCTTTAATATAATCAATCACAGATTGATTGAACTACGATCGTAAGTTTTAAATTAATCAAAATTTTTTTTTTCTATAGTCTAGTCTATAGTCTAGTCTATAGTCTAGTCTATAGTCTAGTCTATAGTCTAGTCTAGTCTAGTCTATAGTCTAGTCTATAGTCTAGTCTATAGTCTAGTCTATAGTCTAGTCTATAGTCTAGTCTATAGTCTAGTCTATAGTCTAGTCTATAGTCTAGTCTATAGTCTAGTCTATAGTCTAGTCTATAGTCTAGTCTATAGTCTAGTCTATAGTCTAGTCTATAGTCTAGTCTATAGTCTAGTCAGTCTAGTCTATAGTCTAGTCTATAGTCTAGTCTATAGTCTAGTCTATAGTCTAGTCTATAGTCTAGTCTATAGTCTAGTCTATAGTCTAGTCTATAGTCTAGTCTATAGTCTAGTCTATAGTCTAGTCTATAGTCTAGTCTATAGTCTAGTCTATAGTCTAGTCTATAGTCTAGTCTATAGTCTAGTCTATAGTCTAGTCTATAGTCTAGTCTATAGTCTAGTCTATAGTCTAGTCTATAGTCTAGTCTATAGTCTAGTCTATAGTCTAGTCTATAGTCTAGTCTATAGTCTAGTCTATAGTCTAGTCTATAGTCTAGTCTATAGTCTAGTCTATAGTCTAGTCTATAGTCTAGTCTATAGTCTAGTCTATAGTCTAGTCTATAGTCTAGTCTATAGTCTAGTCTATAGTCTAGTCTATAGTCTAGTCTATAGTCTAGTCTATAGTCTAGTCTATAGTCTAGTCTATAGTCTAGTCTATAGTCTAGTCTATAGTCTAGTCTATAGTCTAGTATATAGTCTAGTCTATAGTCTAGTCTATATTCTAGTCTATAGTCTAGTCTATATTCTAGTCTATAGTCTAGTCTATAGTCTAGTCTATAGTCTAGTCTATAGTCTAGTCTATAGTCTAGTCTATAGTCTAGTCTATAGTCTAGTCTATAGTCTAGTCTATAGTCTAGTCTATAGTCTAGTCTATAGTCTAGGCTATAGTCTAGTCTATAGTCTAGTCTATAGTCTAGTCTATAGTCTAGTCTATAGTCTAGTCTATAGTCTAGTCTATAGTCTAGTCTATAGTCTAGTCTATAGTCTAGTCTATAGTCTAGTCTATAGTCTAGTCTATAGTCTAGTCTATAGTCTAGTCTATAGTCTAGTCTATAGTCTAGTCTATAGTCTAGTCTATTCCTATAGTCTAGTCTATAGTCTAGTCTATAGTCTAGTCTATAGTCTAGTCTATAGTCTAGTCTAGTCTATAGTCTAGGCTATAGTCTAGTCTATAGTCTAGTCTATAGTCTAGGCTATAGTCTAGTCTATAATCTAGTCTATAGTCTAGGCTATAGTCTAGTCTATAGTCTATAGTCTAGTCTGTAGTCTAGTCTATAGTCTAGTCTATAGTCTAGTCTATAGGTCTAGTCTATAGTCCCAATTAGGTTCATCTTATACTATTTGAAGATCAACCATACACAGAGGGAAAAAGAAATATACACGCCTGGTACCAAATTGATTGGTACATACATACGACAACACTATGTAATGCTGACAAATTGCAACAATTCGTTGTCGAAATCTAAATTTTATACACATCCGTTGTCTAAATGTTAACAAACGTGGTAAGATTGGCAAACAATCCGTTGTCACTAGTCAACGTTGCGTTGTCAACATTACATAGTGTTGTTGTACGTATGTATATACTTTGACAACGGATATTATTGAAAGATTATTAACTCTTTGGTGTCAATTTTGGTATCAGGCGTGTATATTTCCTTTTCCCTCTGTGTAGGACTTAAACTGGATTATAGTGTGTAAAACGTTAACACTCCAATTCTAAAACCCTTTAAAATTTAAACAATAATGTTTAACTCTTCTCTCGCTATACATTTAGTTTATTTATGTATATTTAATACAAATCTACACAAATACATAAATTCTATATATATCGCGTATAGTATGACTGTAATTGTAATTATATTCCATTACATGATATTTTACGCCTTGAGGTCATGTCATATTTAACAGCCACAACAGCAGTCATATTCGAAATATTAAAAACAACAAAAAAAAAACCTCCATAAATCCAATGAATTGTGTGCATTGTGTGGCAATGCTGATGATGACGACAATGATGACTTTGGCGATGGTGGTGGTGTGGCATGATATTGGTTTGGTTTAGTATAGTGCAGTTTTGTATAGTATTATATGATTTAATAATAGCAACTACAGAAACAACAGTAATAATAACATCGTTATAATATCAGCAATACAACATTAATATTTGTAATGTTGTGTTGTTGCTGTTGTTATTGTTGTATATTAGTGCAACAACAGCGCGCGTGCCACATGTATCGATATTATAGATATATAGTGACTGGCAATTTGAAAGCAATTTGTTTGTAGATTTTATTACAATCTGCTTTTGGCATAATGGTGGCAGTTTATGAAAATTTTGTTAAATATGATTGGGCGGGGGGCATCTCTTTTAACCCCTCAGCACCCTTATAAAGGTAAATAGCTTGGTGGAATTATGTATATTTAGTAGTTATTGAAATAATAATGTTAATAATGGGAATAGTGCTATTTCAAGGTGTTAATTAATAGGTTGCTTTATTACTTAATAGGCAATTTAATGGTTCTACAATTGCCTCAATACGGACTGTTTAGCGATTTTCTATTGAAGCCCTACTGAAGACTTACGATCGGTGCTAATGATCTTTGGTCGTAGCTCTGCTTTTATTACTTCAAGGGCTGCAGACGTAGATCAATTTAGCCTAGTTAAAGATCTTTGGTGGAACCCCAACTTATACTTTCTAAAGATATACAATCTAAGCTTACCTTAGACTTTTGAAAGATCAACTAAGAAAGCACAAAATTAACTACTTAAAGATCTATGATCGAATCTCCACTAAGTCCAGTTAAAGATTTTCAGTTGGCGATAAATTAAAATTACTTTAAAAAATATATACGATCGCAGCTCCACTTATTTAGACGACTTAATGAACTATAATCGGAACTCAACTGAAACTATTTAAAGATCTACGGTCTGAGTTCGACTTAGATTTCTGATAGATCAACGATCGGACTGCCTAAAAAGTTATTAACGGAGCTCAATTAAGGTTACTTAATGTTCTGCGATTCGAGCTCAATTAATACTAGTTAAAAAATCAAAGATGAAAACTCAACTTAGTCTAGTAAAAATCTAAGTTTTAAGCTCGAATTCGATCTTTAATCGAAGCTCAATTATGACTAGTTAATGAATCTATAATCTCAGCCCAACTAAAACTGTTTTGATATTACTGATCTCTGATCTTCTTGAACACCAGCATATACTTCTACAATATTTAAGATCGAAGCTCATCTTAGACCTTTTAAAGATCTACGATAAGATCACAAGTTAAGCTATCTTCGATTGGCGCTCAACTTAGGATACTAAAAGACAAGAGATCTAGGATCGATGCTTCATAAAAACTATTTCAAGATTTACTATTGGACACCAATTAAGACTTAAATCAAAACTTAACAGAAACTACATAAAAATCTACGATCGAAGTTTAGCTTAGACTTCTTATAGATCAGCGATCGGATCTCAACTAAGACTAATTACAAACTGACTAACGGAGCTTAACTAAGGCTTCTTAATGATCTACACAATAAATACTACTTATAGACCTATGATAGGAGCTCAATTTAGAAGAAATAAAGATCTACTTTTTAAGCTCAAATAATATTTAACTGAAGCTCAACTAAGACTACATTGAGATCAATTTATTGAAGCTTAATTATGCTTAGTTAAAGATGTACCATCAGAGTTCAAATTAGACTACTTATTGATCTATAATCTTAGCCCAACTACGTCTTCTTAAATATCGGAGATGTGAGATCATCATGGGTTACTTAAAGATCTCCGTTTGAACTCTTACGTAGAATTCTTAAATACCTATGATCAAGGCTAACTGATCTTTTTCTGATCCAATTTTTACTTAAAGTTTTTTTTTTAACTTTATGAATTGTAAAAACTATGATTACTTTTCCCATTTACCTACAAATATTACAAATCAAAAACTTTAGTTTTTTATTTAAAAACTTTTCAAATATAATTTTTTATTACCAGAGTCCATTAAAATCTGTTGACACATCAACAAATGGTTTTCTAATTTAAATAAACTTTTGTTTATGCTAAAAGGACAATTAAATAAAAAAACTACATTTACTTTTAAACAAGTAAGAACGGGCATGGCCGACCATATGATAACCTACACCAGCGTTACAAATTTTGATTATTCTTTTAATAATAAAGTATTTCATTTCATTTTTACCTTAATTCAGAAATATTTTAACAATTTCTTGATAAAAAGGGACTTTCTTAAAGAGGGGTTATTTGGGTTCAGGGTGTTATTATGGTCCTATCCTTATAAAGTTTGGTAGAGGGATTTACGCCTACATCAGTTATTTATGTAGAATATCATCGTAATATTAGTGTTTATAAGTGAATTTTGACCATCAAGTCATTTTCTGAACTAAATTTTGCCTATTTTTGGAGTGATACAAGAATATTTAACATATTTATGAGCTTAAAAGCCCTATTCAGGGGGTACAGTTGTATACGAAATAATAGACCAATTTTGACCATTTTCAATAGGCTTCGTCCTTAGGCTAAGAGAAGGGTATGTGCCAAGTTTCATCTAATTATCTTGAAAATTGCGAGTGCGCACAAGTTTTACATGGACAAACAGACGGACAGACGGACAGACAGACAGACAGACAGACAGACAAACAGACAGACAGACAGACAGACAGACAGACAGACAGACAGACAGACAGACAGACAGACAGACAGATAGACAGACAGACAGGCAAACGGACGGACGGACATAGCTAAATCGACTCAGAAAGTGATTCTGAGCCGATTGGTAGGACCAATATTTTTGGGTGTTATAAACATCAGCACAAAAGCATTAAAACCTTCCCACTATAGTTGTGTAGGGTATAAACAGCCACTTAACACAATTTCCCAATTTACAGTTCATGGACAAAGCAAATATTTGTTTCCCCCCAAAAGAACGGAAAGGAATAAAATCAAACTTCCAAGCAAAGGTGTGGTGGTCATTAATTTGTACAACAAGAAGATGTACTCAAAAACTAATAGTAATAGTAGTAACAATGGATATTGGCCAGAGTATTCTAACAAAAGTTCATTTTAATAACAAAAGTTTGTTAATGGGATTTCATATAAAATAAACAAATAAAACTAAATAAATAAATACAAGTAAAACTAATTATTAGTTTTAAAATAAAAGAGAAACATTTTAATTAAAGGCTTAACATCTAAAAACAAGATTTTCTTTCAATATAAAACAAATACAGTAAGAATTCTTGTTGCATTTAGATCGTGTTATTATAACTAATGAAAAATCACTTATACGCCTCTTTACGTTGCACTCATACGTACGCGTACGTACGCCTGTCTGTATTTATGATTCTGCAACGCAGAGAACTTCTTTCATAATCTTGAAGTCATAAATTAAACAAGTTAAATAAAATTGTCAAAAGATCTGCTTAATTTCTGACACTTTTTGTCTCGTGGCAATAAATAAGAAAATGAGAGAAAAAAATAAACAAAAAACAAGCAAAAAACATTTATAAAAAAGGCACCGTAATCATATTATTTCGATACATTCACAATTACATGTATAACTTACAAGTATTTATTTAAATAATAATTGCATGTTACCGTGAACAGTGGTGTGGATCGCTCTTTATCTCTTAATATTGCAATACTTTATAATTCTCATGACGAAACATGTATGCTAGACATGATAACTACCACATTTATAATTTCTTTTGATTTTTTTTTTTTTGCTACCAACCTTTACCTACCCAATCCACTGTTCCTATATTAAGTCTGTCCATTTTTCTATTTAATAGATGATTGTTGTCTCTTAATGGTTGTTTAACATACACTCTCATATATATTCCTTTTAAACAACAATGTGACAACAACATATCATTGGCGTTAAATGTCGTGCAACATGCAATTGAAAAAAAAAAAACACCAACAACATTAAGATTTTCAATAAACAAATACACACAACATAACGCCAAAAATTTATTCATCTCAATAGTGATTACAAGCTAAACTAAATATAAAATATATTTAAATCATATTTTATTTGTTTGTTGCAATCATAAATATGCCTTACGGATAGTAAAAGATTTAAATAAAAAAAATTAACAACCTTTTACAAAAATTGTTGGCGGAGTAAGACCAAAATAGAGGAATTTGATATGATTTAACAAAAGGGTGTAGATTCCCAAAACCAACTGATGAAGTGGAAAGTAAATTCAAGAAATGTTGGTTTGGATAAAGAATTACTTTAAAAAGTGATCTTTGATATAAGATCTCTAAAATCAAGGCTATAGACTAAAGACTAGAATACATGTACATACTAGACTGTAGACTGGAATATAGACCACAATATTGACAAGAATATAGACTATAGATTAGACTATAAGCTACACAATAGACAAGATTATAAATTAGACCATAGACTAAACACTGGATTATAGACTAGAATATACACCAGACTAAAGACTAGACTATAGACTAGACTATAGACTAGACTATAGACTAGACTATAGACTAGACTATAGACTAGACTATAGACTAGACTATAGACTAGACTATAGACTAGACTATAGACTAGACTATAGACTAGACTATAGACTAGACTATAGACTAGACTATAGACTAGACTATAGACTAGACTATAGACTAGACTATAGACTAGACTATAGACTAGACTATAGACTAGACTATAGACTAGACTATAGACTAGACTATAGACTAGACTATAGACTAGACTATAGACTAGACTATAGACTAGACTATAGACTAGACTATAGACTAGACTATAGACTAGACTATAGACTAGACTATAGACTAGACTATAGACTAGACTATAGACTAGACTATAGACTAGACTATAGACTAGACTATAGACTAGACTATAGACTAGACTATAGACTAGACTATAGACTAGACTATAGACTAGACTAGACTAGACTATAGACTAGACTAATAGACTAGACTAGACTAGACTAGACTAGACTAGACTAGACTAGACTAGACTAGACTAGACTAGACTAGACTAGACTAGACTAGACTAGACTAGACTAGACTAGACTAGACTAGACTAGACTAGACTATACTAGACTAGACTAGACTAGACTATAGACTAGACTAGACTATAGACTAGACTATAGACTAGACTAGACTATAGACTAGACTATAGACTAGACTAGACTATAGACTAGACTATAGACTAGACTAGACTATAGACTAGACTATAGACTAGACTAGACTAGACTAGACTAGACTATAGACTAGACTATAGACTAGACTATAGAATAGATCTAGTCTATAGTCTAGTCTATAGTCTAGTCTATAGTCTAGTCTATAGTCTAGTCTATAGTCTAGTCTATAGTCTAGTCTATAGTCTAGTCTATAGTCTAGTCTATAGTCTAGTCTATAGTCTAGACTATAGACTAGACTATAGACTATAGACTAGACTATAGACTATAGACTAGACTATAGACTATAGACTAGACTATAGACTATAGACTAGACTATAGACTAGACTATAGACTAGACTATAGACTAGACTATAGACTAGACTATAGACTAGACTATAGACTAGACTATAGACTAGACTATAGACTAGACTATAGACTAGACTATAGACTAGACTATAGACTAGACTATAGACTAGACTATAGACTATACTATAGACTAGACTATAGACTAGACTATAGACTAGACTATAGACTATACTATAGACTAGACTATAGACTAGACTATAGACTAGACTATAGACCAGACTATAGACTAGACTATAGACTAGACTATAGACTAGACTATAGACTAGACTATAGACTAGACTATAGACTAGACTATAGACTAGACTATAGACTAGACTATAGACTAGACTATAGACTAGACTATAGACTAGACTATAGACTAGACTATAGACTAGACTATAGACTAGACTATAGACTAGACTATAGACTAGACTATAGACTAGATTATAGACTTGACTATAGACTTGACTATAGACTTGACTATAGACTAGACTATAGACTAGACTATAGACTAGACTATGGACTACTAGACTAGACTATAGACTAGACTATAGACTAGACTATAGACTAGACTATAGACTAGATTATAGACTTGACTATAGACTTGACTATAGACTAGACTATAGACTATATGTTCTTACTGGGTGTGTGATGAATCACTTGAGAACTATATCACTTCTCAGCTTCATAGGAAACAACTCTTTCACCTAACCTTTTGAAACACATTTATTCAACCACAATTGTCTGCAAGAAAAGGACTGATTCCATTTTTTTGGGTGTATTAACAAACATTTTACCATTTATTGCAACATGTGGGAGGACATTAAGATTGGCATCTTCTTCGTAGTTGGATGACTTTAGACGGGTGTTACCAGTACTATATGCATAAAACCTAAGTATAAGTGACTTAGTCACTTGTACTGTGGTTGATGTTTCCTTTTCTTATCAAAATTTAACTACAATGTTGCCTTGTTATATGCCAAAATCATATCAGCCTTTCTTAACTTTTGCTGTTGTGTATCTTGTCACGTGTTTTATGCTCATAAAACATTTTGATAACCAATAAAACTGTCACACTCACTCACTGCCAAATGCATTCGGGTGAGTGTTGGGCGTTGAGTATTTTTTGCATTTATTAGTCTATAGCAGCTTTTAAAGTTAGAATGTATGTAGGTAAAGTATTTAAAATTTTCTTATTAAAAAACAAAATTCAAATGGTTGAACGTGTTTCAAAAGAACTGCTAGCTTAGAGGTTTTTGAAGTGTTAAAGTCAACATTTTTATGACATTGATTTTTACACCTTTTTAGCAGATTGTATAATTTATTACAAATTTTTTAATTATTAATTATTAACATACAAAATGTAATTTATACATGGTTGATATTAATATAACATCACCTGCATCACGGAATAAATTTTATGTGATGGAAAGCTTATTCATTGTAAATCAGATCTTGTGTTTTGTCATAATTGGTCCTTCTTACCGGATATATTGAATTCTTGAATAATACTATTACAATCCTTCAAATTTATTTCGTATTCTTATTTGTGTGTGTGTGTTTTTTAAAAAAAACCAAAATAATTGTAAATTAATACAGTTCCCATTAAACAACTTATAAAAGTATTTTTCAATTCTGAAAACAGTTTCCCTTCATTAACCAAACAATTTCAAAGAATTCCTTTTGTTTCACTTAACTTTTTTCTGGGATATTGTTACTCCTATAGCCGAGGAGTACAGGTTATTAAATTATGAGAAAATATTTACTTGAAAAAAATTAGCATTTTCCTTAAACTACCATCATTAAAATCGAATGGATGTTTTGGTAAATGCGTCTTGAAAGCTATGCGAACAAAAAAAAAAAGAAAAAGAAATTGGTAAGAAGAACAAAAATAACAAAAACAGCAACAAAATGCCCTGGTCTGACAAAGTAATAATGATCTTTTTATATGAAGATGCCATTCAACTTTTATGCAGAATAAAATGAAGATGAACACTGAACCAAAAGACACGATCATCTTTAAAGCGAAATAAAAAATAAAAATCAACGAAACAAAAACTTTACAATCCTACAAAAATCATCAGCATCGGCATCACCATCTTAATGCTGCCTGTCACACACTCTCATATGTACAAGAATTGTATGACCGACCGACCGACAGACAGATGGACGGACGGACGGATGGACAGACAAACCGATCGACCACATGCAACAATCATGTTTTATACTCCCACAGATATAAAAGAGGACAGGTGTGCATACCACAAACAACTCAGCACTTTGCAAAATATTCAACAAAACAGTCAACAGGAACGAACGAACAGCACCAACAACAATAACGCAACAAGAAAATATGCGAATTGAAAATGAAGATCAAGTTTTTTTTTTTCCTCTGATCGTTTAGACCTCAAAACACATTAAGACATACATTTGTATGTTTGTGTATTTTTAGGTATTATGTATATTTTGTTGCATGAATGTATACAGATTTCGTATTCCGTATACTCACATAGATACATACATACGTAACGTAATGTCATTTAAATTACATTAAATTATTTGAAGATAAACAACATGAGGACAAAAATCATATAAATAAAATAATATGTATAGAGGTCTCAACGAATTTTGAATCAACTTCATGAGGATCACAAAGAGTTCGCAGTAAGTAATGGCTGGATGGTGATTGTTAGTTAGGAGATGGGAGATTTTGAAGATTCCCTGAAGTGATCTTCATAATTACAATTGTTGACTCTAGGTACAATAAATCACTATGCTGCTGAATTTCAACTGCCTTATCATAGTCAAATTATAGATAATAGAGTCGGATCCCAACTTACTCTATTTTATCTTCAATTGGAGATCCTAACAAAGACCAATTTTAACTTCAATTACAGATATTTGCTTAGTCCAAATTCGGGTTTGATCACATAACGTTCCGGTGTTAATTTAAGCTTAAAATAATGTCGGATCGATCAGTTGATCGATCGTTTTTTTTTTTTTCTCCAATTTTCTCTCTAACGTAGATCTTTCGTAGTCCAAATTTAGCATCAATTGTAAACCTTTCTCTAGTTAAATTTTAGCTTCATTCATTGTTCTTTCTTTGGTATAATTTCGGGTTCGATCGTATCTTTGCCTAACCTTTCCGCAAACAAGTTCTTTATTCAACTCTGGATCATTTGACCTATTTTATCTTGAATGGTCCTTCAATTGTCTCATTTCCAAAAGTCTAATTTACTTTCTTATAATCCAATTCTATCTCCGATTGTGGAACTTTCTGTAGTCCGATTCCCAATTCCGAATTTTAACAAAGCTCCAATCAAAGCTATTTCTACCCTTAAATTTCAACTTTAACCATAAATGCTGTTACATTCTTTAGAAACAAACCAAATCCACCAACTTCCTTCACCATTATCAAACCAATATTTGTAGCAAAAAATCTGCAAGCCAATGAAGACAAGAAATAAATTCGTAACATCGAAAACACAGACGACACAGGGATTTAAAAAAAAAAAAAAAAAAAAAAAAACAACTTAAAGAAACAGCAACTTTAGCCACAAAACGAAATATTCAGCCATAAAAAGCAACGGCACAATAAAAATAAACGCATCGATCAAATCGAAGAGGAAAAACGACACAGTGATGTTAATGGTGATGATGTTTTTCAGCGCTCTCTCTTTGTAACTCGTCTCTCATCACCCGGTCATTCCATACATCCATACATTTATCGTCATCCGTCGTCGACGCGTCTTTGTCAACTGCAATTTTTTTTTTGTGTTCTGTTCGTCAACCAACAGATAAATGGATGGATACATGATGTTTACAGAGCAGTTTAGAATTGGAGCATTGTAGAATGATGAAGAAAAATATTTATATGCTTAAACGTTTTTATTTTGGTTTTATTTTATTTAAAAGAGTTTTTAGAGTTGACATTTAACAATTGACCAAATGATAGTTAAACATGTTTATGCCAAATTATGCAGCACTTGCTTTGCCAGGTTCTTATGCGAAATGAGATTTTTTTTGGTTTTCCATTTTAAAGCTAATGCGTTTTTATGCAATGAAGCGGTTAAGGACAGTGGGGTGTTTGATCCTTTTGTACTGAATTTTTCTTTAATTTGGAAAAAATGTTCAGTTCTAGTTTAGTTCTAGTTCAGTTCTAGTTCAGTTCTAGTTCAGTTCAGTTCAGTTCTAGTTCAGTTCTAGTTCAGTTCTAGTTCAGTTCTAGTTCAGTTCTAGTTCAGTTCTAGTTCAGTTCTAGTTTCTAGTTCAGTTCTAGTTCAGTTCTAGTTCAGTTCTAGTTCAGTTCTAGTTCAGTTCTAGTTCAGTCTAGTTCAGTTCTAGTTCAGTTCTAGTTCAGTTCTAGTTCAGTTCTAGTTCAGTTCTAGTTCAGTTCTAGTTCAGTTCTAGTTCAGTTCTAGTTCAGTTCTAGTTCAGTTCTAGTTCATTCTAGTTCAGTTCTAGTTCAGTTCTAGTTCAGTTCTAGTTCAGTTCTAGTTCAGTTCTAGTTCAGTTCTAGTTCAGTTCTAGTTCAGTTCTAGTTCAGTTCTAGTTCAGTTCTAGTTCAGTTCTAGTTCAGTTCTAGTTCAGTTCTAGTTCAGTTCTAGTTCAGTTCTAGTTCTTTTTTTTCAGTTCTAGTTCAGTTCTAGTTCAGTTCTAGTTCAGTTCTAGTTCAGTTCTAGTTCAGTTCTAGTTCAGTTCTAGTTCAGTTCTAGTTCAGTTCTAGTCAGTTCTAGTTCAGTTCTAGTTCAGTTCTAGTTCAGTTTCTAGTTCAGTTCTAGTTCAGTTCTAGTTCAGTTCTAGTTCAGTTCTAGTTCAGTTCTAGTTCAGTTCTAGTTCAGTTCTAGTTCAGT
Organism: Lucilia sericata; assembly: GCF_015586225.1. Classification (NCBI taxonomy): domain Eukaryota; kingdom Metazoa; phylum Arthropoda; class Insecta; order Diptera; family Calliphoridae; genus Lucilia; species Lucilia sericata. The sequence goes on from NW_023996997.1 coordinate 16,423, forward strand.
TCTAGTTCAGTTCTAGTTCAGTTCTAGTTCAGTTCTAGTTCAGTTCTAGTTCAGTTTGTCTAGTTCAGTTCTAGTTCAGTTCTAGTTCAGTTCTAGTTAGTTCTAGTTCAGTTCTAGTTCAGTTCTAGTTCAGTTCTAGTTCAGTTCTAGTTCAGTTCTAGTTCAGTTCTAGTTCAGTTCTAGTTCAGTTCTAGTTCAGTTCTAGTTCAGTTCTAGTTCAGTTCTAGTTCAGTTCTAGTTCAGTTCTAGTTAGTTCTAGTTCAGTTCTAGTTCAGTTCTAGTTCAGTTCTAGTTCAGTTCTAGTTCAGTTCTAGTTCAGTTCTAGTTCAGTTCTAGTTCAGTTCTAGTTCAGTTCTGTTCAGTTCTAGTCAGTTCTAGTTCAGTTCTAGTTCAGTTCTAGTTCAGTTCTAGTTCAGTTCTAGTTCAGTTCTAGTTCAGTTCTAGTTCAGTTCTAGTTCAGTTCTAGTTCAGTTCTAGTTCAGTTCTAGTTCAGTTCTAGTTCAGTTCTAGTTCAGTTCTAGTTCAGTTCTAGTTCAGTTCTAGTTCAGTTCTAGTTCAGTTCTAGTTCAGTTCTAGTTCAGTTCTAGTTCAGTTCTAGTTCAGTTCTAGTTCAGTTCTAGTTCAGTTCTAGTTCAGTTCTAGTTCAGTTCTAGTTCAGTTCTAGTTCAGTTCTAGTTCAGTTCTAGTTCAGTTTCTAGTTCAGTTCTAGTTCAGTTCTAGTTCAGTCTAGTTCAGTTCTAGTTCAGTTCTAGTCAGTTCTAGTTCAGTTCTAGTTCAGTTCCTAGTTCAGTTCTAGTTCAGTTCTAGTTCAGTTCTAGTTCAGTTCTAGTTCAGTTCTAGTTCAGTTCTAGTTCAGTTCTAGTTCAGTTCTAGTTCAGTTCTAGTTCAGTTCTAGTTCAGTTCTAGTTCAGTTCTAGTTCAGTTCTAGTTCAGTTCTAGTTCAGTTCTAGTTCAGTTCTAGTTCAGTTCTAGTTCAGTTCTAGTTCAGTTCTAGTTCAGTTCTAGTTCAGTTCTAGTTCAGTTCTAGTCAGTTCTAGTTCAGTTCTAGTTCAGTTCTAGTTCAGTTCTAGTTCAGTTCTAGTTCAGTTTCTAGTTCAGTTCTAGTTCAGTTCTAGTTCAGTTCTAGTTCAGTTCTAGTTCAGTTCTAGTTCAGTTCTAGTTCAGTTCTAGTTCAGTTCTAGTCAGTTCTAGTTCAGTTCTAGTTCAGTTCTAGTTCAGTTCTAGTTCAGTTCTAGTTCAGTTCTAGTTCAGTTCTAGTTCAGTTCTAGTTCAGTTCTAGTTCAGTTCTAGTTCAGTTCTAGTTCAGTTCTAGTTCAGTTCTAGTTCAGTTCTAGTTCAGTTCTAGTTCAGTTCTAGTTTCAGGTCTAGTTCAGTTCTAGTTCCAGTTCTAGTTCAGTTCTAGTTCATTCTAGTTCAGTTCTAGTTCAGTTCTAGTTCAGTTCTAGTTCAGTTCTAGTTCAGTTCTAGTTCAGTTCTGTTCAGTTCTAGTTCAGTTCTAGTTCAGTTCTAGTTCAGTTCTAGTTCAGTTCTAGTTCAGTTCTAGTTCAGTTCTAGTTTCAGTTCTAGTTCAGTTCTAGTTCAGTTCTAGTTCAGTTCTAGTTCCTAGTTCAGTTCTAGTTCAGTTCTAGTTCAGTTCTAGTTCAGTCTAGTTCAGTTCTAGTTCAGTTCTAGTTCAGTTCTAGTTCAGTTCTAGTTCAGTTCTAGTTCAGTTCTAGTTCAGTTCTAGTTCAGTTCTAGTTCAGTTCTAGTTCAGTTCTAGTTCAGTTCTAGTTCAGTTCTAGTTCAGTTCTAGTTCAGTTCTAGTTCAGTTCTAGTTCAGTTCTAGTTCAGTTCTAGTTCAGTTCTAGTTCAGTTCTAGTTCAGTTCTAGTTCAGTTCTAGTCAGTTCTAGTTCAGTTCTAGTTCAGTTCTAGTTCAGTTCTAGTTCAGTTCTAGTTCAGTTCTAGTTCAGTTCAAGTTCTAGTTCTAGTTCAGTTCTAGTTCAGTTCTAGTTCAGTTCTAGTTCAGTTCTAGTTCAGTTCTAGTTCAGTTCTAGTTCAGTTCTAGTTCAGTTCTAGTTCAGTTCTAGATCAGTTCTAGTTCAGTTCTAGTTCAGTTCTAGTTCAGTTCTAGTTCAGTCTAGTTCAGTTCTAGTTCAGTTCTAGTTCAGTTCTAGTTCAGTTCTAGTTCAGTTCTAGTTCAGTTCTAGTTCAGTTCTAGTTCAGTTCTAGTTCAGTTCTAGTTCAGTCTAGTTCTTCAGTTCTAGTTCAGTTCTAGTTCAGTTCTAGTTCAGTTCTAGTTCAGTTCTAGTTCAGTTCTAGTTCAGTTCTAGTTCAGTTAGTCAGTTCTAGTTCAGTTCTAGTTCAGTTCTAGTTCAGTTCTAGTTCAGTAGTTACAAATTCACTTAAAGTTCAGTTGTAGTTCAGTTACAATTCACTTTCCTAATGCAGTCCACTGTTGCTTCGGATCTCTGACGACTTTAAATGTTCATTCATGAAAAATTCCTTCTAAGTGAAAAAAAAAAACAGAAAATAAATGGTAAAACTTATAATGGACCATGTTTGAGATGAACAGACAAAAACTACAAACTAAAACCCAACAACAACTTGCAACATAAAGTGTTGTCCATGTCTTGAAACTTGTTGTCTATTTGGTATCATAAAAACTGTTTAACGATTGATCACCAACAAATTTTTAGATGAAGAAAAAAAAAAACAGAAACACAGTAAACAGCAGCATATCAATAGCAGCAACAACAACACCAACAAAACAACTACAACTTTAAACACAAAAACAATTTCGTAACACAGTTCAAGACAAGACAAGGAAACACAATTGGAGCTGTATGTTAAAGGCCAAAAACCACAGGAAGTTAATGGAGGTGGATTGATTTGGTTTTTGCTGTGGTAGTGATGTTTAATATTGTTGTCGGTTGCTCTTGCAAATGTTGTTATTGTTGATACCATTTCATTAAATTTATAACACAACAACAATAATCAGTATGAATACAAAAAAACAATGGCTTGCATACCAATCAAGCAATCGGTTGCTATTCAAAAAGGCAGTTGTTGCTGTTATTGAACGATATTGTTGTCGTTGTTGTTTGTTATATTTTTTTGTAGTGTACAATTGATTTCCTTTTTATATCAGGTTATAGTTGCTTTTTCATCTAACTATAAAGGCATGTTCATTGGGTCACTCATGTTCGGGAAATACTGGTCTCTGATTCTAATATTTGAGATCAAACAGAACGAATATACGTAAAATGTTTAAAAATTACAGTTCTAAATGTATTCTTTATCTAATCCTTGGAAAACGAGAACCCTTAAAATAGGATATCCAAGTGACTAATATACAACGTAGGTAATTCTAAAATCTCTTTAATGTCGGGTATTTAAAATTCGTTGTAACTAATTCATAATTTTTTCCCAAATACCGATATTGTAACCACATACGAAATGTTCATATTTCTTGTCTTGTTCTTCCCCCAAAAAATAACACTCTCATGCATTATTTATACAACATGATGTACGAGTTCAAAGTAAGTATGTTTTCGTGGCCAGGCAAATACATTTTTAAGTCAAAATCAAACACACAACCAACCAACCAGCCATTCAGTCCGCCAACTAAGTTATTCTCATTCAACTTCAAAAATTTGGAATTCATTCATTCACTGAGTCATTCATTCATTCCATCCTTCACTCACTCATTCTATTCAATTCCTTCTTTTTCCAAATGTACGTAAAATCATCTCGATTGAAGTTTGTCTGCCAGATTGGCCATAAAAAACAACTAACCCCATACAACCAACAACAGCAAAACTGTAACATTCAATAAACGAAAATTGCAGCTTTTGTGCCAAAAGAAACAATTGCTGTTTTTTTTCGGAATTTAATGTAAAAAAAGTCTTTCACTTCGAAATTCTTTAGATTAATAAATAAGTTGTTGATGTATCGAAAAGAAAATCTTAAATCAAATTCAATTTTGTTCAACGACTAATCTTTGGTTTTGTAATTGTGACATTCTACTGAATTGGATTTAAACGTTGCATTTTTAAAACGATTTATTCAATTTTCTTCTTCTTTTTAAATTAGATAAAACTAGATCTTGTAATCCTTTTAATATTTGCTTAATTTCTGTATTAATGCATCAATGACATTTTGTTGGTTCAAGAATATAATTTATGTAATGATATTTTGCGAAAGTAACCAAGTTTTTATTCTGAATCAGAGCTACTTCTTTCATAGGAAATTTTTTATAGAAAAGTTATAAGAATCAGATCAACTTTTTGTGCAAAGAACTTGTCCAAAAGATGTAATCAGATCAACATTTTCTATAGAAAAGTTGTCTGAATCAAATAACATTTTTCTTTAAGAAAGTTGTCTGAATCCCATCAACTATTCTGCAGAAAAGTTGTCTGAATCAAATCAAATTTTTCTATAAAAAGTTATCTGAAGTAGATTATGTTGTTCTATAAAAAACTTGTCTAAAACAGACTAACTTTTTCTATAGAAAAGTTGTCTGAATCAAATCAACCTTTTCTATAGAAAAGTTGTCTGAATCAGATCAACCTTTTCTATAGAAAAGTTGTCTGAATCAGATCAACCTTTTCTATAGAAAAGTTGTCTGAATCAGATCAACCTTTTCTATAGAAAAGTTGTCTGAATCAGATCAACCTTTTCTATAGAAAGTTGTCTGAATCAGATCAACTTTTTATATTAAAAAGTTTTCTGTCTGAATCAGATCAACCTTTTCTATAGAAAAGTTGTCTGAATCAGATCAACCTTTTCTATAGAAAAGTTGTCTGAATCAGATCAACCTTTTCTATAGAAAGTTGTCTGAATCAGATCAACCTTTTCTATAGAAAAGTTGTCTGAATCAGATCAACTTTTTATATTAAAAAGTTTTCTGAATCAGATCAGATCAGTTTTCTGAAGCAGACTAACTTTTTCTATAGAAAAGTTGTCTGATGCCAGACTAACCTTTTCTATAGAAAAGTTGTCTGAAGCAGACTAACCTTTTCTATAGAAAAGTTGTCTGAATCAGACTACCTTTTCTATAGAAAAGTTGTCTGAATCAGACTAACCTTTTCTATAGAAAAGTTGTCTGAATCAGACTAACCTTTTCTATAGAAAAGTTGTCTGAATCAGACTAACCTTTTCTATAGAAAAGTTTGTCTGAATCAGACTAACCTTTTCTATAGAAAGTTGTCTGAATCAGACTAACCTTTTCTATAGAAAAGTTGTCTGAATCAGACTAACCTTTTCTATAGAAAAGTTGTCTGAATCAGACTAACTTTTTCTATAGAAAAGTGTCTGAATCAGACTAACTTTTTCTATAGAAAGTTGTCTGAATCAGACTAACTTTTTCTATAGAAAGTTGTCTGAATCAGACTAACTTTTTCTATAGAAAAGTTGTCTGAATCAGACTAACTTTTTCTATAGAAAAGTTGTCTGAATCAGACTAACTTTTTCTATAGAAAAGTTGTCTGAATCAGACTAACTTTTTCTATAGAAAGTTGTCTGAATCAGACTAACTTTTTCTATAGAAAAGTTGTCTGAATCAGACTAACTTTTTTCTATAGAAAAGTTGTCTGAATCAGACTAACTTTTTCTATAGAAAAGTTGTCTGAATCAGACTAACTTTTTCTATAGAAAAGTTGTCTGAATCAGACTAACTTTTTCTATAGAAAAGTTGTCTGAATCAGACTAACTTTTTCTATAGAAAAGTTGTATGAATCAGACTAACTTTTTCTATAGAAAAATTGTATGAATCAGACTAACTTTTTCTATAGAAAAGTTGTATGAATCAGACTAACTTTTTTCTATAGAAAGTTGTCTGAATCAGACTAACTTTTTCTATAGAAAAGTTGTCTGAATCAGACTAACTTTTCTATAGAAAAGTTGTCTGAATCAGACTAACTTTTTCTATAGAAAAGTTGTCTGAATCAGACTAACTTTTTCTATAGAAAAGTTGTCTGAATCAGACTAACTTTTTCTATAGAAAAGTTGTCTGAATCAGACTAACTTTTTCTATAGAAAAGTTGTCTGAATCAGACTAACTTTTTCTATAGAAAGTTGTCTGAATCAGACTAACTTTTTCTATAGAAAAGTTGTCTGAATCAGACTAACTTTTTCTATAGAAAAGTTGTCTGAATCAGACTAACTTTTTCTATAGAAAAGTTTGTCTGAATCAGACTAACTTTTTCTATAGAAAAGTTGTCTGAATCAGACTAACTTTTTCTATAGAAAAGTTGTCTGAATCAGACTAACTTTTTCTATAGAAAGTTGTCTGAATCAGACTAACTTTTTCTATAGAAAAGTTGTCTGAATCAGACTAACTTTTTCTATAGAAAAGTTTGTCTGAATCAGACTAACTTTTTCTATAGAAAAGTTGTCTGAATCAGACTAACTTTTTCTATAGAAAAGTTGTCTGAAACCTTTCTAAAGTGGAACTAACTTTTTCTATAGAAAAGTGTCTGAATCAGACTAACTTTTTCTATAGAAAAGTTGTCTGAATCAGACTAACTTTTTCTATAGAAAAGTTGTATGAATCAGACTAACTTTTTCTATAGAAAAGTTGTATGAATCAGACTAACTTTTTCTATAGAAAAGTTGTATGAATCAGACTAACTTTTTCTATAGAAAAGTTGTATGAATCAGACTAACTTTTTCTATAGAAACTTAGAGTTGTATGAATCAGACTAACTTTTTCTATAGAAAATTGTATGAATCAGACTAACTTTTTTCTATAGAAAAGTTGTCTGAATCAGACTAACTTTTTCTATAGAAAAGTTGTCTGAATCAGACTAACTTTTTCTATAGAAAGTTGTCTGAATCAGACTACTTTTTCTATAGAAAAGTTGTCTGAATCAGACTAACTTTTTCTATAGAAAAGGACTAACTTTTTCTATAGGAAAAGTTGTCTGAATCAGACTAACTTTTTCTATAGAAAAGTTGTCTGAATCAGACTAACTTTTTCTATAGAAAAGTTGTCTGAATCAGACTAACTTTTTCTATAGAAAAGTTGTCTGAATCAGACTAACTTTTTCTATAGAAAAGTTGTATGAATCAGACTAACTTTTTCTATAGAAAAGTTGTATGAATCAGACTAATTTTTTCTATAGAAAAATTGTATGAATCAGACTAACTTTTTCTATAGAAAACTTGTATGAATCAGACTCACTTTTTTCTATAGAAAAGTTGTATGAATCAGACTAACTTTTTCTATAGAAAAGTTGTCTGAATCAGACTAACTTTTCTATAGAAAAGTTGTCTGAATCAGACTAACTTTTTTCTATAGAAAAGTTGTCTGAATCAGACTAACTTTTTCTATAGAAAAGTTGTCTGAATCAGACTAATATTTTCTATAGAAAGTTGTCTGAATCAGACTAACTTTTTCTATAGAAAAGTTGTCTGAATCAGACTAACTTTTTCTATAGAAAAGTTGTCTGAATCAGACTAACTTTTTCTTTGGAAAAGTTGTCTGAATCAGACTAACTTTTTCTATAGAAAAGTTGTCTGAATCAGACTAACTTTTCTATAGAAAAGTTGTCTGAATCAGACTAACTTTTTCTATAGAAAAGTTGTCTGAATCAGACTAACTTTTTCTATAGAAAAGTTGTCTGAATCAGACTAACTTTTTCTATAGAAAAGTTGTCTGAATCAGACTAACTTTTCTATAGAAAAGTTGTCTGAATCAGACTAACTTTTTCTATAGAAAAGTTGTATGAATCAGACTAAAGTTGTCTGAATCAGACTAACTTTTTCTATAGAAAGTGTCTGAATCAGACTAAAGTTGTCTGAATCAGACTAACTTTTTCTATAGAAAAGTTGTCTGAATCAGACGAACTTTTTCTATAGAAAAGTTGTCTGAAACAGACGAACTTTTTCTATAGAAAATTTGTCTGAATCAGACGAACTTTTTCTATAGCGAAGTTGTCTGAATCAGACTAAATTTTTCTATAGAAAATTTGTCTGAATCAGACTAAGTTTTTCTATAGAAAGTTGTCTAAATCAGATCAACTTTTTCTATAGGGAAGTTCTCTGAATAAGAGCAAGTTTGTCTGCATAAAAGTTGTCCTTTAGAAAAGTTGTTTAAAAAATAAATAGTTTTTTTAAAATTAGTTTAACTAATCGTTTAAATCCTTTTGAAAAATTTAAGCTCTTAAAATTTAACAACAAATGAGTTACATGTTTCATAAAAGTTTAAATTAAATATTTGCAGTCCCTTTCCCAAAATTAATACTTTCTTTAAAACAGAATTCATGTACAAGACAACAATTTAAAAAAAAAAAAAACTTAACATAATTTCAAAGTAAACATCATCTTGTTTCAAGTCCAGTTTCCAATCTTCACCCACAAATTCTTAAGAAATGGACAAATTTTTAAATGTTTTTAAAAGCAACAACTTAATGCCAAAGAAAACAAAGATGAAGCTTTCAAATCAAGGCAAACAGACAGAAAAAACATATGAGAATTTGGAATACCCTATACTAGGCTTCAAGTTGAAGATCACCTATTACGTTCTTAATGTAAATTTCGTTAGACAAAATAGTTCACTTATCTGGAAACTTTAATAAAATGTCTAGGCTAAAAAGTAAGTACTTTCCTATATAATTATTTGTAAGACATTACTAGACCCCTGTCTAGTAATGCTGATAGTATGTAGTATTCATGTTTTTGTTATTAACATATAAGCAGTGTTTGAATTAAGTCTGTCTCTTCTAAATTTATCGGTCACAACCTTCACCATAATCTATAGAGCTGTAGGGTATTATGAAAAATAATATTTATTCATAAGTTAAATACCAACAACCCACAACTTCAACAGCATTACACAGACTTTAGCAATATGTACACAAGAATTTATAATTGTAAGTATGTGCAACATATGAATAAGCAACACAACAACACTCATGCATTGGTACTTAAATTCATTTTCAAGAGCAGAGACAAATTCATTCATTCAGTTAAATGTTTCTTTTTTGTTCGTTTGTTTGTGTTTTTTCAAATAAAAACACTTAAGAAAGTTAATTTGTGTATAAAACGATTGCTAAGAACTCTCTAAATACTTATGTTGCACTCGAGTGTATTGTTGTAAGTAATTCTTATTTTAGCTGTGGTGTGTTTTTTTTTTTTTTTTTTTGGCAATAGATGAACGACGCTAACACGCGACAATATTGTCATGCAACATGAAAAATGCTGGCGGGCAGGCAGTGAGGGCGAGGAGAAGGAGGATGATGCAGCAGTGTGCTTATTATTGGTAACGAAGAAAAGCGAAGGTGGCTAAAATACAGATGACAGTACAAAATAATAAAAAATATACTAAATATATTAGGATAAATGATGTTCTGTTCGTCTAGCATGCAAGAAACTTAACCCATAAAAAATGAGTGGGCTGTTAATTGTCTGTATCACAGCAATTTTTTCTATACACAATTTCTATTACAAATTTCTTTTTGTATAGAAAAGTTGTCGGAATCAGAGCAACTTTTTCTATAGAAAAGTTGTCTGAATCAGAGCAAACTTTTTCTATGAAACGTTGTTTGAATCAGATCAAATTTTTCTATAGAAAAGTTGTTTGAATCAGAGCAACTTTTCTATAGAAAAGCTGTCTGAATCAGAGCAACTTTTTCTATAGAAAAAGCTGTCTGAATCAGTGCAATTTTCTATAGAAAAGTTGTCTGAATCAGAGCAACTTTTCTATGAAAAGTATAGAAAAGTTGCTTGAATCCGAGCAACTTTTTGATAGAAAAGTTGTCTGAATCCGAGCAACTTTTGTATAGAAAAGTTGTCTGAATACGAGCAATTTTTCTATAGAAAATTGTTCTAATCAGATCAACTTTTTCTATATAAATGTGTCTGAATCAGACAACTTTTCTACAAAATGTTGTCTGAATCAGATCAAATTTTTCTATGAAAAGTTGTCAGTATCAGAGTAACTTTTTCTATAGAAAATTGTGTATTAGAGCAACTTTTTCTATGGAAAAATTATCTGAAACAGAGCAACTTTTTCTATAAAAATTGTCTGAATCAGAGCAACTTTTTCTATAGAAAAATTGTCTGAATCAGAGCAACTTTTTCTATAGAAAAATTGTCTGAATCAGAGCAACTTTTTCTATAGAAAAATTGTCTGAATCAGAGCAACTTTTTCTATAGAAAAATTGTCTGAATCAGAGAACTTTTCTATAGAAAAATTGTCTGAATCAGAGTAACTTTTCTATAGAAAAATTGTCTGAATCAGAGCAACTTTTTCACATATGAAAAATTGTCTGAATCAGAGCAACTTTTTCTATAGAAAATTGTCTGTATTAGAGCAACTTTTTCTATGGAAAAATTATCTGAATCAGAGCAACTTTTTCTATGGAAAAATTATCTGAATCAGAGCAACTTTTTCTATAGAAAAATTGTCTGAATCAGAGCAACTTTTTCTATAGAAAAATTGTCTGAATCAGAGCAACTTTTTCAATAGAAAATTGTCTGAATCAGAGCAACTTTTCTATAGAAAAATTGTCTGAATCAGAGTAACTTTTCTATAGAAAATTGTCTGAATCAGAGCAACTTTTTCAATAGAAAATTGTCTGAATCAGAGCAACTTTTTCTATAGAAAAATTGTCTGTATAGAGCAATTTTTCTATTAAAAATTATCTGAATCAGAGCAACTTTTCTATAGAAAAATTGTCTGAATCAGAGTAACTTTTCTATAGAAAAATTGTCTGAATCAGAGTAACTTTTCTATAGAAAATTGTCTGAATCAGAGCAACTTTTTCAATAGAAAAATTGTCTGAATCAGAGCAACTTTTTCTATAGAAAAATTGTCTGTATTAGAGCAACTTTTTCTATGGAAAATTATTTGAATCAGAGCAACTTTTTCTATAGAAAAATTGTCTGAATCAGAGCAACTTTTTCTATAAAATTGTCTGAATCAGAGCAACTTTTCTATAGAAAAATTGTCTGAATCAGAGCAACTTTTCTATAGAAAAATTGTCTGAATCAGAGCAACTTTTTCTATAGAAAAATTGTCTGAATCAGAGCAACTTTTCAATAGAAAAATTGTCTGAATCAGAGCACTTTTTCTATAGAAAAATTGTCTGAATCAGAGTAACTTTTCTATAGAAAAATTGTCTGAATCAGAGCAACTTTTTCAATAGAAAAATTGTCTAAATCAGAGCAACTTTTTCTATAGAAAATTGTCTGTATTAGAGCAACTTTTTCTATGGAAAAATTATCTGAATCAGAGCAACTTTTTCTATAGAAAAATTGTCTGAATCAGAGCAACTTTTTCTATAGAAAAATTGTCTGAATCAGAGCAACTTTTTCTATAGAAAAATTGTCTGAATCAGAGCAACTTTTTCTATAGAAAAATTGTCTGAATCAGAGTAACTTTTCTATAGAAAAATTGTCTGAATCAGAGCAACTTTTTCAATAGAAAAATTGTCTGAATCAGAGCAACTTTTTCTATAGAAAATTGTCTGAATCAGAGCAACTTTTCTATAGAAAAATTATCTGAATCAGAGCAACTTTCCTATAGAAAAATTGTCTGAATCAGAGCAACTTTTTCTATAGAAAATTGTCGGAATTAGATCAACTTTTTCTATAGAAAACTTGTCAAAATCAGGGTAACTTTTTCTATAGAAACCTTGTCTGATTCAGGGCAACTTTTCTCTGGAAACCTTTGTGAGCCTGACACTTTTCTACAGAAAAGTTGTCTGAATCAAAGCTAATAGTTCTATAGAAAGTTGTCGGAATCAGAACACACTATTCTATAAGAATCTTATTTGAATTGGAGCAACTTTTCCTACAGAAATTTTATCTAATCAAATCAACATTAACATCCTACGCCCCCAAAAGGTTAAACGTCAAAATCTATGCTAAACAACTAAATAAAAAAGTTCTCTTATAGTGTTGGTTTGACTGGTATGACTTTGACTTTGGCACAAATTATGCAATTTAACTTGTCACAGCAAAAACATTTAAACAACAACAGCACAGCCAGACAATTCAGTTTTGCTCTGTTCTATTTTACTGTACAAATTCACAACAGCTTCAACTTAAAACTCAGCAGACGTTATGACATTTGCCTTTTGCTATACATAAGGGGATTTGTTGCTTGCTCTCGTTGCAGCAGTAACAAAACGGCAACCAGAGTTGCCGAAATGAAAAAAATATACAAAATTTGGGTGTTTATTACGACGTATGATGACTGCAATCGTCTATGGGCAACAAACAGACTGCAGTATCATAAACAATTGTGGATCGTCGTCTCATAAAATAGAGTCATCGTCTATTTATGCAGCACATCAACACCAGCAAACTGGGAAGTCTATGTAAGTGGTCGTGTCTGTCTGTTTCAGTCAGTGTATCTTTATGATGATGCGATATGTTGCAGCATTTTGTAACGTTTGCAACTGTGTGCAAAATGTAAGTAAGTGAGTATAAATTTTTGCATTCATTTTTGGTTAAAAGGTATTTATCTATGAAATTAAGTTAAATGTGCAATTTGTCAACGCTTT
>NW_023996998.1:0-28199 GCF_015586225.1 Lucilia sericata
ATTTTGTGTTGACTGTAGAAAATTAAATTCCGTGACTGTAAAGGACGCATACCCTATACCCAATATCGACGGACTTATTTCAAGACTTCCTCCAGTATATTTCATATCCAAAGTTGATTTAAAAGATGCCTTTTGGCAAATAAAACTGGACGAATCTTCAAGACCTAAGACAGCTTTCACAATCCCTAATCGGCCATTATACCAATTCACTAGGATGCCGTTTGGATTGTGTAATGCACCACAGACTATGTGCAGACTTATGGACATTGTCATTCCGTATGACTTAAAATCGAATGTGTTTGTTTACCTTGATGACTTACTTATCGTTTCGAAGGACTTCGACCAACATTTAGACCATTTAAATAAAGTTGCAACTCAACTTAGAAAATCAAATTTGACAATCAATATAAAGAAAAGTAGTTTTGCCATAAAACAGGTTCAATACTTAGGATATATAGTAGGTGGTGGTTGTCTAAGTATTGATCCTGGAAAAGTAAAGGCGATAAGCGAATTCCCTGTACCAAAGTCCATTCGCCAATTGAGACAGTTTTTAGGTATGGCCGGCTGGTACAGGCGGTTCATTGACGATTATGCAACGATAACATTCCATTTAACTGAACTTCTTTCTAAAAGGAAATCATTTAAATGGACAGATGACGCACAAAAGGCATTTGAGACTCTTAAAACTAAATTAACGACAGCTCCCATATTAGTTCATGCTAATTTGACCGACCGTTTGTAGTGCAATGTGATGCAAGTAGTTATGGAGTGGGTGCTGTACTTGCACAAGTTGACGAAGATGGGAATGAGAGGCCTATAGCTTTTATGTCCCAAAAGCTCAATAAAGCACAACGTAACTATACAGTTACAGAACTTGAATGTTTTGCCGTTGTTCTAGCAATAAAGAAATTTAGGGCCTACATTGAAGGGCATGAATTCAAAGTCATAACGGATCATGCAAGTCTTAAATGGCTTATGCGCCAGAAGGATTTATCGGGACGTTTGGCCAGATGGGCACTTAAACTTCAGGGCTTCCAATTCACAATAGAGCATAGAAAGGGTAAGGACAACGTTGTGCCAGATGCTTTATCTAGAGCATTTGACCATGAGGATAATGCGTTGGCAGAAGTAGAATTGGAAGTGCTACCATCTATTAATATGGACTCGAAAGCCTTTGACGGACCTGAATATTCACGACTGAGAAATCAAATATCCAACTCAGACTTTCCAGATTTTAAAATATTAGGGAAATATATTTATAGAAAAACTGAATTTACGACATCTGATAATGTAGAGACTGATTCATGGAAGTTACTAGTTCCCTCCGAGTTAAGGAATGATGTTTTACATACGGCTCATGATATCCCGACAGCAGCACATTTTGGTATTGCTAAAAACATTGGAGCGTATACGACGATATTTCTATTGGCCTGGACTTACTGTTACGTAAAAAATTTCATTGGTAGTTGTGACAAATGTAAAACTCTAAGACGCCGACTATGACATTACGGCCACCAATGGGACAAATGACAGAAACAGACAGACCTTTCCAAAGGTGGTACATAGATTTGATAGGACCGTTACCCAGATCCAAGAAAGGAAATATCGGAATATTTATTTTATTGGACCACTTCTCAAAATTTACTTGTTTGAAACCTTTACGCAAATTTACATCGGCTAATATATTGAATATTTGAGGACAGAAATTTTTTAATACATATGGTGTACCGGAGGTATTGTATCGGATAACGGTTCTCAATTCCGGAGTAAGGACTTTGAGAAAGTTCTTCAGAAGTATGGCGTTAGGCATATTACTACCGCTGTCTATAGCCCACAGGCCAATGCCAGTGAACGGGTTAACCGTTCAGTCAATGAGGCATTACGTTCTTATGTACGTGATAATCACCAGAATTGGGATTTATATATAAGTAGTATAAATTGTGCTTTAAGGAATAGTATACACCAGTCTATTGAGAGAACACCATACCAGATTGTTTTTGGTCAAACAATGATCACACATGGGGACGATTACAAATTACTCAGAAATGCTAGCTTATTAAAAGAGTCTGTAAATAACATATTAAGAGAGGATGAATTTTCTATCCTCAGGGAATCAATTCAGGATAAATTGAAGAAGGCTTATGAAAAGAATGAGAGAATTTATAACCTAAGGGCTCGGAAAAGGGATTTTGAAGTTGGCGAAGAGGTCATCCATCGAAACTTTGTTCAAAGTTGTTTGATTAAAAAATTTAGTGGTAAACTAGCACCAACGGGAGTGAAAGCAAAGTTTTAAGAAAGATTGGACAGGTATACTATGAACTCGAGGACTTAGAAGGGAAGAACGTATCAGTTTATCATTTGAAGGATATATGGAAATAAATTTGCTGTAGATTTTGAGATCTGATGATAATGTAAATCGTCTTTTTTCAGATTTAGTTCTTTTGGTATACAACGAACTAAACCTGCTTTGTGAGTACGATTTATTTACCCTACATTTGAAATATAATTTACTAACTGAATTGCTTTTCTTCTTAATTCAAAATGTTATTATATAAAACAACATTGCTTATTACGTCAAATTTTTTATTAAAATTATTCATTGTTAAAAGTTTTCCAAACATTCATATTTAAATTGTTGCCGACAGGAATAATTATTTTTCTCAAAAGCAAATTTTTTTTCAAGCTAATTTTATTTATTTGATTTGGTGAGTTTGTATTGGAATATTTTGTTTTATATTAGAAAAGGATGATAATTATTGCTTTTGTATAGAAACCAGGACAATTTAATTCTACCAGGTGTATGCATTTTGCAATTCTCAAGACTTCGTGGAGATCGTCTAAGAATTGCTGTGGGTACTACACATACCCACAGCGCTATCCTACCACAATCTCACATTTTTTTTTTCTGTCGCAAACGTTGTTAGTTGCATCAACCTACATACATAAAGGGAAAGAAAACCCAGGAAACCCAAAGGGGAATCCAAAGACATTACAACGAATATTAAAATAAACGTCATCATATTTTACCCAGCAAACAACCTATTTTGAACTCAAAAGTGAAAAATTAATATAATAATTTGAAGATTCAATTTGAAAACTCGAAACCCAACAGACAATTTAATCTCAATAATATAATTTTGGCAACCTCATATCCAATATTTGTTTTTTTTTTTTTTGAAAACTAACTACAACTAAATTTTATTTGATAAAACTATCCTTCCATGAGAATTTAAATCCCAACAAACAAATCAATGTGAATTAAATTAACAATATAAAATACCTGCCAATACCTTAATTTTAACTAATTGACAACAACCATTACCTATTTGTGAAATCTTGAAAAAAAATCTATAATGTTTTAATTCTTCAATTTAACATAAATTTTTTTGTTTTTCTTTATGTTTTTATTAACTTCATTAATTTAAATTTTTGTTATTATGTTTGTGTAACATTAATTTTTTTTTTTTTTTGTAATTTAAAGATTATTAATTTTCAATTTTTGTAGTATGAGTAATATTTTTTTTTTTTAAATCAATCATTCGTTCAATTTTTACATTGTTAATAATTTTGTTTTCAAATTTGTAAATATGTATTCAATTTTTTTTATAATTTAAATTGAACATAAAACACAACAAATCTTAATACATGCATACATACTCAATCTACGTTAAAGCAGAATTTGAAATTCCTGTCCACAAGCGCTTGCAGACGTTGGAATTGTAATGTGAGTAACAAAACATTAAAATTTTCATTCATTAATAAATTTTTTTTAAATACTATACATATTTTGTTTGTTGACAAAATGTTAACTATTGATTTTCATCGTAGTTACCTTTGAAAAATTGAAGAAAACATTTTGCCAACAAAACAATAACAATTTGGATATACTATTTTTATATTTATTATTGACGAGACGTATAAAATTTGAATTTTAATTTTCAATATATCAATATTTGAAAAATGAAATAATACTTTTCGCCAATATAAAACAAAATATAAAAACATACACTATAAGATAAATATTAGTAAATTATTACTTTGTTAATGAATATTACAAATATTATTGATTTCCATACTTTTTTTTTAATACATATTCAATTTTCTTATTTTGAAAAATGGTATTTTGTTTAATAAATAATAAATTTTAATAATGAAACATTAAATATTTGAATTTATCAATAACGAAAGGTATGAAAGGTGGATAAACTATATAAGAGACAGCGAAATGTTATATATTCGCTGTCATAGGAATGTGGGTGGAGAAATGACTGATCACATCTGAAGTCTAATAGTTATCACAATGGCCATATTTCTTTACTATTTCTCTTTCCTTTTCTTTTCTTTCTCTCTTTTCATCTTACTAAGAGCTATCTTATGAATTTTACTTTTGTGTGACGATCCTTTATCTGTTTTTGTCGGAAAAGAACCTCCCCAAGACTGAGCATGGCTGGATACAGAAGATAGCCAATTTCCATACATAAACAGGGCCTTAGGGTGGGATTCGTTACAGGCTCCGATATGGTTGCAAATACCTTTTATAGTTTTCATGTTATAACAGACGTTTATATATCTTTTTATTGCATTATAGTTGCCATTTGCTTTGGTACATAACTTATTCCATAATGTATTTTTGGAAAATGGCCAATTGGATAGATCGGTAGAATTATTTTCACAGCTTTAAAAACGCGGTAGTTTGAGGTTCCGATATGGCTGCAAATAACATTGACAGTTTTCACGCTATGACAGTCATTTATGCATCATTTTAAAGCATTATGATTGCACTTTAATATGGTATATCATTTGTAGCATAATGTGTATTTTTACAAATTGGTCAATTTGATAGATCGGTAGAATTATTGTTCTATGTTTAATAAAAGCAGTAATCTGAGGTTCCGATTTGGTTGCAATTAACTTTGGCAGTTTTCGCGCTAGGACAGTCGTTTATGCACCATTTTAAAGCATTAAAATTGCCATTTGTTTTGGTATATAATTTATTGCATAATGTATTTTTATAAAATGGCCAATTGGATAGATCGGTAGAATTATTTTCCCAGGTTTAAAAAGGCGGTAATTTGAGGTTCCGATATGGTTGTGAATAACTTTGACAGTTTTCATGCTATGACAGTCATTTATGCATCATTTTAAAGCATTATGATTGCACTTTAATTTGGTATATCATTTGTGGCACAATGTGTTCGTCTAAAAAATGGTCAATTTGAAGGATCGGTAGAATTATTGTTCTATGTTTAAAAACGCGGTAATTTGAGGTTCCGATATGGTTGCAAATAACTTTGACAGTTTTCATGCTAGGGCAATAGTTTATGCATCATTTTAAAGCATTACAGTTTTCACGCTATGACAGTCATTTATGCATCATTTTAAAGCATTATGATTGCACTTTAATATAGTATATCATTTGTATTTTTATTTTTGTATTTTTACAAATTGGTCAATTTGATAGATCGGTAGAATTATTGTTCTATGTTTAATAAAAGCAGTAATCTAAGGTTCCGATATGGTTGCAATTAACTTTGGCAGTTTTCGTGCTAGGACAGTCGTTTATGCACCATTTTAAAGCATTAAAATTGCCATTTGTTTTGGTATATAATTTATTGCATAATGTATTTTTAGAAAATGGCCAATTGGATAGATCGGTAGAATTATTTTCCCAGGTTTAAAAAGGCGGTAATTTGAGGTTCCGATATGGTTCTGAATAACTTTGACAGTTTTCATGCTATGACAGTCATTTATGCATCATTTTAAAGCATTATGATTGCACTTTAATTTGGTATATTATTTGTGGCACAATGTGTTCGTCTAAAAAATGGTCAATTTGAAGGATCGGTAGAATTATTGTTCTATGTTTAAAAACGCGGTAATTGAGGTTCCGATATGGTTGCAAATAACTTTGACAGTTTTCATGCTAGGGCAATAGTTTATGCATCATTTTAAAGCATTACAGTTGCACTTTATTTTGGTGTATAATTTGTGGCATAATGAATTTTTACAAAAGTTGGATAGATCGGTATATTTATTGGTACAGGTTTAAAAATGCGGTAATTCAAGGCTCCGATATGGTTGCAAATAACTTTTATAGTTTTCATGTTATAACAGTCGTGTATATATCTTTTTATTGCATTATAGTTGCCATTTGTTTGGTATATAATTTATTGCATAATATATTTTTAGAAAATGGCCAATTGGATAGATCGGTAGAATTATTTTCACAGCTTTAAAAAGGCGGTAATTTGAGGTTCCGATATGGTTGCAAATAACATTGACAGTTTTCATGCTATGACAGTCATTTATGCTTCATTTTAAAGCATTATGATTGCACTTTAATATGGTATATAATTTGTAGCATAATGTGTGTTTTTACTAATTGGTGAATTTGATAGATCGGTAGAATTATTGTTCTATGTTTAATAAACGCGGTAATCTGAGGTTCCGATATGGCTGCAATCAACTTTGGCAGTTTTCGTGCTAGGACAGTCGTTTATGCACCATTTTAAAGCATTAAAATTGCCATTTGCTTTGGTATATAATTTATTGCATAATGTATTTTTGGAAAACGGCCAATTGGATAAATCGGTAGAATTATTTTCCCAGGTGTAAAAACGCGGTAATTTGAGGTTCCGATATGGTTGTGAATAACTTTGACAGTTTTCATGCTATGACAGTCATTTATGCATCATTTTAAAGCATTACAGTTGCACTTTGTTTTTGTGTATAATTTGTGGCATAATGAATTTTTACAAAAATTGGATAGATCGGTATATTTATTGGTACAGGTTTAAAAATGCGGTAATTTAAGGCCCCGATATGGTTGCAAATAACTTTTATAGTTTTCATGTTATAACAGTCGTTTATACATCTTTTTATTGCATTTTAGTTGCCATTTGTTTTGGTATACAATCTATTGCATAATGTATTTTTAGAAGATGGCCAATTGGATAGATCGATAGAATTATTTTCCCAGGTTTAAAAAGGCGGTAATTTGAGGTTCCGATATGGTTGTGAATTACTTTGACAGTTTTCATGCTATGACAGTCATTTATGCATCAGTTTAGAGCATTATGATTGCACTTTAATTTGGTATATCATTTGTGGCATAATGTGTTCGTCTAAAAAATGGTCAATTTGATGGATCGGTAGAATTATTGTTCTATGTTTAAAAACGCGGTAATTTGAGGTTCCGATATGGTTGCAAATAACTTTGACAGTTTTCATGCTAGGGCATTAGTTTACGCATCATTTTAAAGCATTTCAGTTGCACTTTATTTTGGTGTATAATTTGTGGCATAATGAATTTTTACAAAAATTGGATAGATCGGTATATTTATTGGTACAGGTTCAAAAATGCGGTAATTTAAGGCTCCGATATGGTTGCAAATACCTTTTATAGTTTTCATGTTATAACAGTCGTTCATATATCTTTTTATTGCATTATAGTTGCCATTTGCTTTGGTATATAACTTATTCCATAATGTATTTTTGGAAAATGGCCAATTGGATAGATCGGTAGAATTATTTTCACAGCTTTAAAAACGCGGTAGTTTGAGGTTCCGATATGGCTGCAAATAACATTGACAGTTTTTCACGCTATGACAGTCATTTATGCATCATTTTAAAGCATTATGATTGCACTTTAATTTGGTATATCATTTGTGGCACAATGTGTTCGTCTAAAAAATGGTCAATTTGAAGGATCGGTAGAATTATTGTTCTATGTTTAAAAACGCGGTAATTTGAGGTTCCGATATGGTTGCAAATAACTTTGACAGTTTTCATGCTAGGGCAATAGTTTATGCATCATTTTAAAGCATTACAGTTGCACTTTATTTTGGTGTATAATTTGTGGCATAATGAAATTTTACAAAAATTGGATAGATCGGTATATTTATTGGTACAGGTTCAAAAATGCGGTAATTTAAGGCTCCGATATGGTTCCAAATAACTTTTATAGTTTTCATGTTATAACAGTCGTTTATATCCCGGCAATTCCCATACCCTCGCCAAAGGGAGAAACAATTTATTTTATTCTAAATAGTAAAAATACGTCTAGTTTACACTATAAAAAAGTTCAAAATAAAAAAAATATTGGTAAATGTGCTTTTATTGCGGTGTCACCTATAGGTGACACTGGGCATAATTTATTAAATGCTTTGAATTTTACATTCGATTTAACAATAATTATATAATATTTTATTTGTTGTGGAATTTATACCAACATTTAATATGAAGGCCTATGTTGCATTTGGCACACATTTTTCTAGTGCGTTCATGACAAAACCGCAGCGACGTTGTGAGCAATCCTGCTCAATATGGTCCTCTGAGCACCCTCCCAATCTAGTTTCATTTGAAACTCTCAACACAATGGGAACGCCACAATTGTTGCTCTTAGTTGGCTGCGTTCCGTATTTTCGCAAATATGACATCACGATTGCCCTACGGAATTCACAATAAGTCCAGCTGTTATCGCATTTTCTTTTGATGAGCCAAGCATTCTGGCAAGCGGCATCTAGTCCAAATGCAAAGAGAGGAAACCACCATTTTTTCCACGTAAAGCTACTCTCATAGAATCAACATTCTCATCAAAGCGGTCTACACCACCCATATACTTATTATACATTTTTACAAGTGCTGGGCAATCGACTTGAATTTTTGTTCTCTTTTATTGATGACACCAATTCTATCTACTTTTGTGATTGGTGTTAGTCCGTGACAGTTAGAAGCAATGCTTACGATGCTATTGTCATGCCATTTAGCTACAATTATTTTTTCAGAAGTCTTGTAATCTATCTCTCCTCTTGGCTTCTTTCGCATATCTTTAACATTTGGAAGACTGCAATTTTCAAGGCGATTTTCTCTAATCGCTCCTGTTCCACCAATGTTATGCTCATGTAAATATTTAAGCAAAGGCAGACCAGTAAAGAAATTATCAAAGTACAGATTAAAAGGACCTAGTTCTTGAGGAAGTCTTGAGTGAAGCTCTAAAATAACTGCGGCACCTAGGCCATACTCTGACTGCAACTTCATGCTTGGACCACTTGCTCCTTGATATAATTCGCAGTTTACTAAATATCCTTGCGGCGTAGCTGCAGACCAAATTTTATAACCAAATCGTAATGGTTTCCCGTGAATATGTTGCTTTGTGCTATGTCTCCCGTAATATGGAACAATTGTTTCATCAATTGAAATATGCGATGAAACGGCCTTATCAAAATTGGTGGTAAAATTAGCAACAACCAACTCAAAGTATTTACGAACCTTGGCAAATTTATCATTTTGAGGCAATGCGTTACTATCACACAAATGTAAATATTGCTGTATTTCAAAAAAGCGATTTCGTCTTTTTTTTCCCAAAACATTCTCATGTATTTTGGTGTCATATATCCAGTCAACAGTAGTACAGCAATATAAACTCTAATTTCATTTTCGGTTACATTCAATGTATGGTTCCGCTGTAGAGCATACAAATTGCTCATATCTGCAATGAGGCTTATTACATCTTTGTTGTACAATAATTCAAAGCAATCAGTGACACTGATATCTTCTTGAAATGTGCCTAGAATATCTTGATCGCTGTCCCCTTTACCGCATGAAGAAAAAACTGAAGTATTTTTTGACCACTTTTTTACCGTAAGTTCTTTCTTTTTCTTCTTCGGGACAGGTTCCTGGTCTGCAATATGTTCTGAAACTTGTAGCGCGTCTTGATCCACTTCATTATCTTCTCTGTTGGGTCTAGTTTGCACTTCAACCTCTGAGCGCAACATTCGGCTAGGAAGGTGAATGAAATTGGTATCATTTTCATCTCCACTGTCTTCATCAGTAACCTCACCATCCTCAGGAGGAAACAATATGATGTCACCAGGGTCGTCTCCAGCCTCTAGTATTTGTACAATTTCTTCCAAGTTTAATCTTCCATAAAACATAAAAGCAATAGTCAAAATTTTGCAATATATAAAATTTGTGGTATACATGTATGTATAAAACCCAGTGTCACCTGAAGGTGACACTTGAAAAACAGCCCATAATTTTGGGTAGAATATAATTAATTTTCTAAAAATACTTGCTCACATTGTTAGCCTGAATATTTAGCAATATTTATAAAAAAAAAATTATTGTGATTCTTACCCTTTTGGCATTTTTATAACAAATTGTTTATCGTAAGACACACCAGTATGTAAAAATCAAAAACACTGCTTAAAGATTTTTAAAAAACCCTAGTTAATAAACTTCTAGCGTTGCCAAATTAAAATCAGATATACAACAGGGTGTTGTCTGTATATAAATAATATTATTATTTATCAGTGATGCCTGTTTCCATGTTTAAAAATTCCGTTAATCTGTGTCACCTATAGGTGACACTGGGAATTGCCGGGATATATCTTTTTATTGCATTATAGTTGCCATTTGCTTTGGTATATAACTTATTCCATAATGTATTTTTGGAAAATGGCCAATTGGATAGATCGGTAGAATTATTTTCACAGCTTTAAAAACGCGGTAGTTTGAGGTTCCGATATGGCTGCAAATAACATTGACAGTTTTCACGCTATGACAGTCATTTATGCATCATTTTAAAGCATTATGATTGCACTTTAATATGGTATATCATTTGTGGCATAATGTTATTTTACAAATTGGTCAATTTGATAGATCGGTAGAATTATTGTTCTATGTTTAATAAAAGCAGTAATCTGAGGTTCCGATATGGTTGCAATTAACTTTGGCAGTTTTCGTGCTAGGACAGTCGTTTATGCACCATTTTAAAGCATTAAAATTGCCATTATTTTCCCAGGTTTAAAAAGGCGGTAATTTGAGGTTCCGATATGGTTGTGAATAACTTTGACAGTTTTCATGCTATGACAGTCATTTATGCATCATTTTAAAGCATTATGATTGCACTTTAATTTGGTATATCATTTGTGGCACAATGTGTTCGTCTAAAAAATGGTCAATTTGAAGGATCGGTAGAATTATTGTTCTATGTTTAAAAACGCGGTAATTTGAGGTTCCGATATGGTTGCAAATAACTTTGACAGTTTTCATGCTAGGGCAATAGTTTATGCATCATTTTAAAGCATTACAGTTGCACTTTATTTTGGTGTATAATTTGTGGCATAATGAATTTTTACAAAAGTTGGATAGATCGGTATATTTATTGGTACAGGTTTAAAAATGCGGTAATTCAAGGCTCCGATATGGTTGCAAATAACTTTTATAGTTTTCATGTTATAACAGTCGTTTATATATCTTTTTATTGCATTATAGTTGCCATTTGTTTTGGTATATAATTTATTGCATAATATATTTTTAGAAAATGGCCAATTGGATAGATCGGTAGAATTATTTTCACAGCTTTAAAAAGGCGGTAATTTGAGGTTCCGATATGGTTGCAAATAACATTGACAGTTTTCATGCTATGACAGTCATTTATGCTTCATTTTAAAGCATTATGATTGCACTTTAATATGGTATATAATTTGTAGCATAATGTGTGTTTTTACTAATTGGTGAATTTGATAGATCGGTAGAATTATTGTTCTATGTTTAATAAACGCGGTAATCTGAGGTTCCGATATGGCTGCAATTAACTTTGGCAGTTTTCGTGCTAGGACAGTCGTTTATGCACCATTTTAAAGCATTAAAATTGCCATTTGCTTTGGTATATAATTTATTGCATAATGTATTTTTGGAAAACGGCCAATTGGATAAATCGGTAGAATTATTTTCCCAGGTTTAAAAACGCGGTAATTTGAGGTTCCGATATGGTTGTGAATAACTTTGACAGTTTTCATGCTATGACAGTCATTTATGCATCATTTTAAAGCATTACAGTTGCACTTTGTTTTTGTGTATAATTTGTGGCATAATGAATTTTTACAAAAATTGGATAGATCGGTATATTTATTGGTACAGGTTTAAAAATGCGGTAATTTAAGGCCCCGATATGGTTGCAAATAACTTTTATAGTTTTCATGTTATAACAGTCGTTTATACATCTTTTTATTGCATTTTAGTTGCCATTTGTTTTGGTATACAATCTATTGCATAATGTATTTTTAGAAGATGGCCAATTGGATAGATCGATAGAATTATTTTCCCAGGTTTAAAAAGGCGGTAATTTGAGGTTCCGATATGGTTGTGAATTACTTTGACAGTTTTCATGCTATGACAGTCATTTATGCATCAGTTTAGAGCATTATGATTGCACTTTAATTTGGTATATCATTTGTGGCATAATGTGTTCGTCTAAAAAATGGTCAATTTGATGGATCGGTAGAATTATTGTTCTATGTTTAAAAACGCGGTAATTTGAGGTTCCGATATGGTTGCAAATATCTTTGACAGTTTTCATGCTAGGGCATTAGTTTACGCATCATTTTAAAGCATTACAGTTGCACTTTATTTTGGTGTATAATTTGTGGCATAATGAATTTTTACAAAAATTGGATAGATCGGTATATTTATTGGTACAGGTTCAAAAATGCGGTAATTAAGGCTCCGATATGGTTGCAAATACCTTTTATAGTTTTCATGTTATAACAGTCGTTTATATATCTTTTATTGCATTATAGTTGCCATTTGCTTTGGTATATAACTTATTCCATAATGTATTTTTGGAAAATGGCCAATTGGATAGATCGGTAGAATTATTTTCACAGCTTTAAAAACGCGGTAGTTTGAGGTTCCGATATGGCTGCAAATAACATTGACAGTTTTCACGCTATGACAGTCATTTATGCATCATTTTAAAGCATTATGATTGCACTTTAATATCGTATATCATTTGTAGCATAATGTGTATTTTTAAAAATTGGTCAATTTGATAGATCGGTAGAATTATTGTTCTATGTTTAATAAACGCTAGTAATCTGAGGTTCCGATATGGTTGCAATTAACTTTGGCAGTTTTCGTGCTAGGACAGTCGTTTATGCACCATTTTAAAGCATTAAAATTGCCATTTGTTTTGGTATATAACTTATTGCATAATGTATTTTTAGAAAATGGCCAATTGGATAGATCGGTAGAATTATTTCCCAGGTTTAAAAAGGCGGTAATTTGAGGTTCCGATATGGTTGCAAATAACATTGACAGTTTTCATGCTATGACAGTCATTTATGCTTCATTTTAAAGCATTATGATTGCACTTTAATATGGTATATAATTTGTAGCATAATGTGTGTTTTTACTAATTGGTGAATTTGATAGATCGGTAGAATTATTGTTCTATGTTTAATAAACGCGGTAATCTGAGGTTCCGATATGGCTGCAATTAACTTTGGCAGTTTTCGTGCTAGGACAGTCGTTTATGCACCATTTTAAAGCATTAAAATTGCCATTTGCTTTGGTATATAATTTATTGCATAATGTATTTTTGGAAAACGGCCAATTGGATAAATCGGTAGAATTATTTTCCCAGGTTTAAAAACGCGGTAATTTGAGGTTCCGATATGGTTGTGAATAACTTTGACAGTTTTCATGCTATGACAGTCATTTATGCATCATTTTAAAGCATTACAGTTGCACTTTGTTTTTGTGTATAATTTGTGGCATAATGAATTTTACAAAAATTGGATAGATCGGTATATTTATTGGTACAGGTTCAAAAATGCGGTAATTTAAGGCTCCGATATGGTTGCAAATACCTTTTATAGTTTTCATGTTATAACAGTCGTTTATACATCTTTTTATTGCATTATAGTTGCCATTTGCTTTGGTATATAACTTATTCCATAATGTATTTTTGGAAAATGGACAATTGGATAGATCGGTAGAATTATTTTCACAGCTTTAAAAACGCGGTAGTTTGAGGTTCCGATATGGCTGCAAATAACATTGACAGTTTTCACGCTATGACAGTCATTTATGCATCATTTTAAAGCATTATGATTGCACTTTAATATCGTATATCATTTGTAGCATAATGTGTATTTTTAAAAATTGGTCAATTTGATAGATCGGTAGAATTATTGTTCTATGTTTAATAAACGCAGTAATCTGAGGTTCCGATATGGTTGCAATTAACTTTGGCAGTTTTCGTGCTAGGACAGTCGTTATGCACCATTTTAAAGCATTAAAATTGCCATTTGTTTTGGTATATAATTTATTGCATAATGTATTTTTAGAAAATGGCCAATTGGATAGATCGGTAGAATTATTTTCCCAGGTTTAAAAAGGCGGTAATTTGAGGTTCCGATATGGTTGTGAATAACTTTGACAGTTTTCATGCTATGACAGTCATTTATGCATCATTTTAAAGCATTATGATTGCACTTTAATTTGGTATATCATTTGTGGCACAATGTGTTCGTCTAAAAAATGGTCAATTTGAAGGATCGGTAGAATTATTGTTCTATGTTTAAAAACGCGGTAATTTGAGGTTCCGATATGGTTGCAAATAACTTTGACAGTTTTCATGCTAGGGCAATAGTTTATGCATCATTTTAAAGCATTACAGTTGCACTTTATTTTGGTGTATAATTTGTGGCATAATGAAATTTTACAAAAATTGGATAGATCGGTATATTTATTGGTACAGGTTCAAAAATGCGGTAATTTAAGGCTCCGATATGGTTGCAAATAACTTTTATAGTTTTCATGTTATAACAGTCGTTTATATATCTTTTTATTGCATTATAGTTGCCATTTGCTTTGGTATATAACTTATTCCATAATGTATTTTTGGAAAATGGCCAATTGGATAGATCGGTAGAATTATTTTCACAGCTTTAAAAACGCGGTAGTTTGAGGTTCCGATATGGCTGCAAATAACATTGACAGTTTTCACGCTATGACAGTCATTTATGCTTCATTTTAAAGCATTATGATTGCACTTTAATATGGTATATCATTTGTAGCATAATGTGTATTTTTACAAATTGGTCAATTTGATAGATCGGTAGAATTATTGTTCTATGTTTAATAAAAGCAGTAATCTGAGGTTCCGATATGGTTGCAATTAACTTTGGCAGTTTTCGTGCTAGGACAGTCGTTTATGCACCATTTTAAAGCATTAAAATTGCCATTTGTTTTGGTATATAATTTATTGCATAATGTATTTTTAGAAAATGGCCAATTGGATAGATCGGTAGAATTATTTTCCCAGGTTTAAAAAGGCGGTAATTTGAGGTTCCGATATGGTTGTGAATAACTTTGACAGTTTTCATGCTATGACAGTCATTTATGCATCATTTTAAAGCATTATGATTGCACTTTAATTTGGTATATCATTTGTGGCACAATGTGTTCGTCTAAAAAATGGTCAATTTGAAGGATCGGTAGAATTATTGTTCTATGTTTAAAAACGCGGTAATTTGAGGTTCCGATATGGTTGCAAATAACTTTGACAGTTTTCATGCTAGGGCAATAGTTTATGCATCATTTTAAAGCATTACAGTTGCACTTTATTTTGGTGTATAATTTGTGGCATAATGAAATTTTACAAAAATTGGATAGATCGGTATATTTATTGGTACAGGTTCAAAAATGCGGTAATTTAAGGCTCCGATATGGTTGCAAATAACTTTTATAGTTTTCATGTTATAACAGTCGTTTATATATCTTTTTATTGCATTATAGTTGCCATTTGTTTTGGTATATAATTTATTGCATAATATATTTTTAGAAAATGGCCAATTGGATAGATCGGTAGAATTATTTTCACAGCTTTAAATAGGCGGTAATTTGAGGTTCCGATATGGTTGCAAATAACATTGACAGTTTTCATGCTATGACAGTCATTTATGCTTCATTTTAAAGCATTATGATTGCACTTTAATATGGTATATAATTTGTAGCATAATGTGTGTTTTTACAAATTGGTCAATTTGATAGATCGGTAGAATTATTGTTCTATGTTTAATAAACGCGGTAATCTGAGGTTCCGATATGGCTGCAATTAACTTTGGCAGTTTTCGTGCTAGGACAGTCGTTTATGCACCATTTTAAAGCATTAAAATTGCCATTTGCTTTGGTATATAATTTATTGCATAATGTATTTTTGGAAAACGGCCAGAATTATTTTCGGTAGAATTATTTTCCCAGGTTTAAAAAACGCGGTAATTTGAGGTTCCGATATGGTTGTGAATAACTTTGACAGTTTTCATGCTATGACAGTCATTTATGCATCATTTTAAAGCATTACAGTTGCACTTTGTTTTTGTGTATAATTTGTGGCATAATGAATTTTTACAAAAATTGGATAGATCGGTATATTTATTGGTACAGGTTTAAAAATGCGGTAATTTAAGGCCCCGATATGGTTGCAAATAACTTTTATAATTTTCATGTTATAACAGTCGTTTATACATCTTTTTATTGCATTTTAGTTGCCATTTGTTTTGGTATACAATCTATTGCATAATGTATTTTTAGAAGATGGCCAATTGGATAGATCGATAGAATTATTTTCCCAGGTTTTTAGTTAGTTAGTTAGTTAGTTTGAAAGGAGGATGTATATACATCAAATCCGAAGAAATACACCTAGAAGGTTTAAAAGGCGGTAATTTGAGGTTCCGATATGGTTGTGAATTACTTTGACAGTTTCATGCTATGACAGTCATTTATGCATCAGTTTAGAGCATTATGATTGCCACTTTAATTGGTATATCATTTGTGGCATAATGTGTTCGTCTAAAAAAATGGTCAATTTGATGGATCGGTAGAATTATTGTTCTATGTTTAAGAAACGCGGTAATTTGAGGTTCCGATATGGTTGCAAATAACTTTGACAGTTTTCATGCTAGGGCATTAGTTTTACGCATCATTTTAAAGCATTACAGTTGCACTTTATTTTGGTGTAATATTTGTGGCATAATGAATTTTTACAAAAATTGGATAGATCGGTATATTTATTGGTACAGGTTCAAAAATGCGGTAATTTAAGGCTCCGATATGGTTGCAAATACCTTTTATAGTTTTCATGTTATAACAGTCGTTTATATATCTTTTTATTGCATTATAGTTGCCATTTGCTTTGGTATATAACTTATTCCATAATGTATTTTTGGAAAATGGCCAATTGGATAGATCGGTAGAATTATTTTCACAGCTTTAAAAACGCGGTAGTTTGAGGTTCCGATATGGCTGCAAATAACATTGACAGTTTTCACGCTATGACAGTCATTTATGCATCATTTTAAAGCATTATGATTGCACTTTAATATCGTATATCATTTGTAGCATAATGTGTATTTTTAAAAATTGGTCAATTTGATAGATCGGTAGAATTATTGTTCTATGTTTAATAACGCAGTAATCTGAGGTTCCGATATGGTTGCAATTAACTGACAGTTTTCACGCTATGACAGTCATTTATGCATCATTTTAAAGCATTATGATTGCACTTTAATATGGTATATCATTTGTAGCATAATGTGTATTTTTACAAATTGGTCAATTTGATAGATCGGTAGAATTATTGTTCTATGTTTAATAAAAGCAGTAATCTGAGGTTCCGATATGGTTGCAATTAACTTTGGCAGTTTTCGTGCTAGGACAGTCGTTTATGCACCATTTTAAAGCATTAAAATTGCCATTTGTTTTGGTATATAATTTATTGCATAATGTATTTTTAGAAAATGGCCAATTGGATAGATCGGTAGAATTATTTTCCCAGGTTTAAAAAGGCGGTAATTTGAGGTTCCGATATGGTTGTGAATAACTTTGACAGTTTTCATGCTATGACAGTCATTTATGCATCATTTTAAAGCATTATGATTGCACTTTAATTTGGTATATCATTTGTGGCACAATGTGTTCGTCTAAAAAATGGTCAATTTGAAGGATCGGTAGAATTATTGCTCTATGTTTAAAAACGCGGTAATTTGAGGTTCCGATATGGTTGCAAATAACTTTGACAGTTTCATGCTAGGGCAATAGTTTATGCATCATTTTAAAGCATTACAGTTGCACTTTATTTTGGTGTATAATTTGTGGCATAATGAATTTTACAAAAAGTTGGATAGATCGGTATATTTATTGGTACAGGTTTAAAAATGCGGTAATTCAAGGCTCCGATATGGTTGCAAATAACTTTTATAGTTTTCATGTTATAACAGTCGTTTATATATCTTTTTATTGCATTATAGTTGCCATTTGCTTTGGTATATAATTATTGCATAATATATTTTTAGGAAAATGGCCAATTGGATAGATCGGTAGAATTATTTTCACAGCTTTAAAAAGGCGGTAATTTGAGGTTCCGATATGGTTGCAAATAACATTGACAGTTTTCATGCTATGACAGTCATTTATGCTTCATTTTAAAGCATTATGATTGCACTTTAATATGGTATATAATTTGTAGCATAATGTGTGTTTTTACTAATTGGTGAATTTGATAGATCGGTAGAATTATTGTTCTATGTTTAATAAACGCGGTAATCTGAGGTTCCGATATGGCTGCAATTAACTTTGGCAGATTTCGTGCTAGGACAGTCGTTTATGCACCATTTTAAAGCATTAAAATTGCCATTTGCTTTGGTATATAATTTATTGCATAATGTATTTTTGGAAAACGGCCAATTGGATAAACCGGTAGAATTATTTTCCCAGGTTTAAAAACGCGGTAATTTGAGGTTTCGATATGGTTGTGAATAACTTTGACAGTTTTCATGCTATGACAGTCATTTATGCATCATTTTAAAGCATTACAGTTGCACTTTGTTTTTGTGTATAATTTGTGGCATAATGAATTTTTACAAAAATTGGATAGATCGGTATATTTATTGTACAGGTTTAAAAATGCGGTAATTCAAGGCTCCGATATGGTTGCAAATAACTTTTATAGTTTTCATGTTATAACAGTCGTTTATATATCTTTTTATTGCATTATAGTTGCCATTTGTTTTGGTATATAATTTATTGCATAATATATTTTTAGAAAATGGCCAATTGGATAGATCGGTAGAATTATTTTCACAGCTTTAAAAAGGCGGTAATTTGAGGTTCCGATATGGTTGCAAATAACATTGACAGTTTTCATGCTATGACAGTCATTTATGCTTCATTTTAAAGCATTATGATTGCACTTTAATATGGTATATAATTTGTAGCATAATGTGTGTTTTTACTAATTGGTGAATTTGATAGATCGGTAGAATTATTGTTCTATGTTTAATAAACGCGGTAATCTGAGGTTCCGATATGGCTGCAATTAACTTTGGCAGTTTTCGTGCTAGGACAGTCGTTTATGCACCATTTTAAAGCATTAAAAATTGCCATTTGCTTTGGTATATAATTTATTGCATAATGTATTTTTGGAAAACGGCCAATTGGATAAATCGGTAGAATTATTTTCCCAGGTTTAAAAACGCGGTAATTTGAGGTTCCGATATGGTTGTGAATAACTTTGACAGTTTTCATGCTATGACAGTCATTTATGCATCATTTTAAAGCATTACAGTTGCACTTTGTTTTTGTGTATAATTTGTGGCATAATGAATTTTTACAAAAATTGGATAGATCGGTATATTTATTGGTACAGGTTTAAAAATGCGGTAATTTAAGGCCCCGATATGGTTGCAAATAACTTTTATAGTTTTCATGTTATAACAGTCGTTTATACATCTTTTTATTGCATTTTAGTTGCCATTTGTTTTGGTATACAATCTATTGCATAATGTATTTTTAGAAGATGGCCAATTGGATAGATCGATAGAATTATTTTCCCAGGTTTAAAAAGGCGGTAATTTGAGGTTCCGATATGGTTGTGAATTACTTTGACAGTTTTCATGCTATGACAGTCATTTATGCATCAGTTTAGAGCATTATGATTGCACTTTAATTTGGTATATCATTTGTGGCATAATGTGTTCGTCTAAAAAATGGTCAATTTGATGGATCGGTAGAATTATTGTTCTATGTTTAAAAACGCGGTAATTTGAGGTTCCGATATGGTTGCAAATAACTTTGACAGTTTTCATGCTAGGGCATTAGTTTACGCATCATTTTAAAGCATTACAGTTGCACTTTATTTTGGTGTATAATTTGTGGCATAATGAATTTTTACAAAAATTGGATAGATCGGTATATTTATTGGTACAGGTTCAAAAATGCGGTAATTTAAGGCTCCGATATGGTTGCAAATACCTTTTATAGTTTTCATGTTATAACAGTCGTTTATATATCTTTTTATTGCATTATAGTTGCCATTTGCTTTGGTATATAACTTATTCCATAATGTATTTTTGGAAAATGGCCAATTGGATAGATCGGTAGAATTATTTTCACAGCTTTAAAAACGCGGTAGTTTGAGGTTCCGATATGGCTGCAAATAACATTGACAGTTTTCACGCTATGACAGTCATTTATGCATCATTTTAAAGCATTATGATTGCACTTTAATATCGTATATCATTTGTAGCATAATGTGTATTTTTAAAAATTGGTCAATTTGATAGATCGGTAGAATTATTGTTCTATGTTTAATAAACGCAGTAATCTGAGGTTCCGATATGGTTGCAATTAACTTTGGCAGTTTTCGTGCTAGGACAGTCGTTTATGCACCATTTTAAAGCATTAAAATTGCCATTTGTTTTGGTATATAATTTATTGCATAATGTATTTTTAGAAAATGGCCAATTGGATAGATCGGTAGAATTATTTTCCCAGGTTTAAAAAGGCGGTAATTTGAGGTTCCGATATGGTTGTGAATAACTTTGACAGTTTTCATGCTATGACAGTCATTTATGCATCATTTTAAAGCATTATGATTGCACTTTAATTTGGTATATCATTTGTGGCACAATGTGTTCGTCTAAAAAATGGTCAATTTGAAGGATCGGTAGAATTATTGTTCTATGTTTAAAAACGCGGTAATTTGAGGTTCCGATATGGTTGCAAATAACTTTGACAGTTTCATGCTAGGGCAATAGTTTATGCATCATTTTAAAGCATTACAGTTGCACTTTATTTTGGTGTATAATTTGTGGCATAATGAAATTTTACAAAAATTGGATAGATCGGTATATTTATTGGTACAGGTTCAAAAATGCGGTAATTAAGGCTCCGATATGGTTGCAAATAACTTTTATAGTTTTCATGTTATAACAGTCGTTTATATATCTTTTTATTGCATTATAGTTGCCATTTGCTTTGGTATATAACTTATTGCCATAATTATTTTTGAGAAAATGGCCAATTGGATAGATCGGTAGAATTATTTTCACAGCTTTAAAAACGGCGGTAGTTTGAGGTTCCGATATGGCTGCAAATAACATTGACAGTTTTCACTGCTATGACAGTCATTTATGCTTCATTTTAAAGCATTATGATTGCACTTTAATATGGTATATAATTTGTAGCATAATGTGTGTTTTTACTAATTGGTCAATTTGATAGATCGGTAGAATTATTGTTCTATGTTTAATAAACGCAGGTAATCTGAGGTTCCGATATGGCTGCAATTAACTTTGGCAGTTTTCGTGCTAGGACAGTCGTTTATGCACCATTTTAAAGCATTAAAATTGCCATTTGCTTTGGTATATAATTTATTGCATAATGTATTTTTGGAAAACGGCCAATTATTTTCAGAGTATTTCGGTAGATTATTTTCCCAGGTTTAAAAACGCGGTAATTTGAGGTTCCGATATGGTTGTGAATAACTTTGACAGTTTTCATGCTATGACAGTCATTTATGCATCATTTTAAAGCATTACAGTTGCACTTTGTTTTTGTGTATAATTTGTGGCATAATGAATTTTTCAAAAATTGGATAGATCGGTATATTTATTGGTACAGGTTTAAAAATGCGGTAATTTAAGGCCCCGATATGGTTGCAAATAACTTTTATAATTTTCATGTTATAACAGTCGTTTATACATCTTTTTATTGCATTTTAGTTGCCATTTGTTTTGGTATACAATCTATTGCATAATGTATTTTTAGAATAGAAGATGGCCAATTGGATAGATCGATAGAATTATTTTCCCAGGTTTAAAAAGGCGGTAATTTGAGGTTCCGATATGGTTGTGAATTACTTTGACAGTTTTCATGCTATGACAGTCATTTATGCATCATTTTAAGCATTATGATTGCACTTTAATTTGGTATATCATTTGTGGCACAATGTGTTCGTCTAAAAAATGGTCAATTTGATGGATCGGTAGAATTATTGTTCTATGTTTAAAAACGCGGTAATTTGAGGTTCCGATATGGTTGCAAATAACTTTGACAGTTTTCATGCTAGGGCAATAGTTTACTGCATCATTTTAAAGCATTACAGTTGCACTTTATTTTGGTGTATAATTTGTGGCATAATGAATTTTTACAAAAGTTGGATAGATCGGTATATTTATTGGTACAGGTTAAAAATGCGGTAATTTAAGGCTCCGATATGGTTGCAAATAACTTTTATAGTTTTCATGTTATAACAGTCGTTTATATATCTTTTTATTGCATTATAGTTGCCATTTGCTTTGGTATATAACTTATTGCATAATATATTTTTAGAAAATGGCCAATTGGATAGATCGGTAGAATTATTTTCACAGCTTTAAAAACGGCGGTAATTTGAGGTTCCGATATGGTTGCAAATAACATTGACAGTTTTCACGCTATGACAGTCATTTATGCATCATTTTAAAGCATTATGATTGCACTTTAATATGGTATATCATTTGTAGCATAATGTGTATTTTTAATAATTGGTGAATTTGATAGATCGGTAGAATTATTGTTCTATGTTTAATAAACGCGGTAATCTGAGGTTCCGATATGGCTGCAATTAACTTTGGCAGTTTTCGTGCTAGGGACAGTCGTTATGCACCATTTTAAGCATTAAAATTGCCATTTGCTTTGGTATATAATTATTGCATAATGTATTTTGGAAACGGCCAATTGGATAAATCGGTAGAATTATTTTCCCAGGTTTAAAAACGCGGTAATTTGAGGTTCCGATATGGTTGTGAATAACTTTGACAGTTTTCATGCTAGACAGTCATTTATGCATCATTTTAAAGCATTACAGTTGCACTTTGTTTTGTGTATAATTTGTGGCATAATGAATTTTTACAAAAATTGGATAGATCGGTATATTTATTGTACAGGTTTAAAAATGCGGTAATTAAGGCCCCGATATGGTTGCAAATAACTTTTATAGTTTTTCATGTTATAACAGTCGTTTATACATCTTTTTATTGCATTTTAGTTGCCATTTGTTTTGTATACAATCTATTGCATAATGTATTTTTAGAAGATGGGCCAATTGGATAGATCGGTAGAATTATTTTCACAGCTTTAAAAACGGCGGTAGTTTGAGGTTCCGATATGGCTTGCAAATAACATTGACAGTTTTCATGCTATGACAGTCATTTATGCATCATTTTAAAGCATTATGATTGCACTTTAATATGGTATATCATTTGTAGCATAATGTGTATTTTTACTAATTGGTCAATTTGATAGATCGGTAGAATTATTGTTCTATGTTTAATAAACGCGGTAATCTGAGGTTCCGATATGGTTGCAATTAACTTTGGCAGTTTTCGTGCTAGGACAGTCGTTTATGCACCATTTTAAAGCATTAAAATTGCCATTTGTTTTGGTATATAATTTATTGCATAATGTATTTTTAGAAAATGGCCAATTGGATAGATCGGTAGAATATTTTCCCAGGTTTAAAAAGGCGGTAATTTGAGGTTCCGATATGGTTGTGAATAACTTTGACAGTTTTCATGCTATGACAGTCATTTATGCATCATTTTAAAGCATTATGATTGCACTTTAATTTGGTATATCATTTGTGGCACAATGTGTTCGTCTAAAAAATGGTCAATTTGAAGGATCGGTAGAATTATTGTTCTATGTTTAAAAACGCGGTAATTTGAGGTTCCGATATGGTTGCAAATAACTTTGACAGTTTTCATGCTAGGGCAATAGTTTATGCATCATTTTAAAGCATTACAGTTGCACTTTATTTTGGTGTATAATTGTGGCATAATGAAATTTTACAAAAATTGGATAGATCGGTATATTTATTGGTACAGGTTCAAAAATGCGGTAATTAAGGCTCCGATATGGTTGCAAATAACTTTTATAGTTTTCATGTTATAACAGTCGTTTATATATCTTTTTATTGCATTATAGTTGCCATTTGCTTTGGTATATAACTTATTCCATAATGTATTTTGGAAAATGGCCAATTGGATAGATCGGTAGAATTATTTTCACAGCTTTAAAAACGCGGTAGTTTGAGGTTCCGATATGGCTTGCAAATAACATTGACAGTTTTCACGCTATGACAGTCATTTATGCATCATTTTAAAGCATTATGATTGCACTTTAATATCGGTATATCATTTGTAGCATAATGTGTATTTTTAAAAATTGGTCAATTTGATAGATCGGTAGAATTATTGTTCTATGTTTAATAAACGCAGTAATCTGAGGTTCCGATATGGTTGCAATTAACTTTGGCAGTTTTCGTGCTAGGACAGTCGTTTATGCACCATTTTAAAGCATTAAAATTGCCATTTGTTTTGGTATATAATTTATTGCATAATGTATTTTTAGAAAATGGCCAATTGGATAGATCGGTAGAAATTATTTTCCCAGGTTTAAAAAGGCGGTAATTTGAGGTTCCGATATGGTTGTGAATAACTTTGACAGTTTTCATGCTATGACAGTCATTTATGCATCATTTTAAAGCATTATGATTGCACTTTAATTTGGTATATCATTTGTGGCACAATGTGTTCGTCTAAAAATGGTCAATTTGAAGGATCGGTAGAATTATTGTTCTATGTTTAAAAACGCGGTAATTTGAGGTTCCGATATGGTTGCAAATAACTTTGACAGTTTTCATGCTAGGGCAATAGTTTATGCATCATTTTAAAGCATTACAGTTGCACTTTATTTTGGTGTATAATTTGTGGCATAATGAAATTTTACAAAAATTGGATAGATCGGTATATTTATTGGTACAGGTTCAAAAATGCGGTAATTTAAGGCTCCGATATGGTTGCAAATAACTTTATAGTTTTCATGTTATAACAGTCGTTTATATATCTTTTTATTGCATTATAGTTGCCATTTGCTTTGGTATATAACTTATTCCATAATGTATTTTGGAAAATGGCCAATTGGATAGATCGGTAGAATTATTTTCACAGCTTTAAAAACGCGGTAGTTTGAGGTTCCGATATGGCTGCAAATAACATTGACAGTTTTCACGCTATGACAGTCATTTATGCATCATTTTAAAGCATTATGATTGCACTTTAATATGGTATATCATTTGTAGCATAATGTGTATTTTTACAAATTGGTCAATTTGATAGATCGGTAGAATTATTGTTCTATGTTTAATAAAAGCAGTAATCTGAGGTTCCGATATGGTTGCAATTAACTTTGGCAGTTTTCGTGCTAGGGACAGTCGTTTATGCACCATTTTAAAGCATTAAAATTGCCATTTGTTTTGGTATATAATTTATTGCATAATGTATTTTTAGAAAATGGCCAATTGGATAGATCGGTAGAATTATTTTCCCAGGTTTTAAAAAGGCGGTAATTTGAGGGTTCCGATATGGTTGTGAATAACTTTGACAGTTTTCATGCTATGACAGTCATTTATGCATCATTTTAAAGCATTATGATTGCACTTTAATTTGGTATATCATTTGTGGCACAATGTGTTCGTCTAAAAAATGGTCAATTTGAAGGATCGGTAGAATTATTGTTCTATGTTTAAAAACGCGGTAATTTGAGGGTTCCGATATGGTTGCAAATAACTTTGACAGTTTCTCATGCTAGGGCAATAGTTTATGCATCATTTTAAAGCATTACAGTTGCACTTTATTTTGGTGTATAATTTGTGGCATAATGAATTTTACAAAAATTGGATAGATCGGTATATTTATTGGTACAGGTTCAAAAATGCGGTAATTTAAGGCTCCGATATGGTTGCAAATAACTTTTATAGTTTTCATGTTATAACAGTCGTTTATATATCTTTTTATTGCATTATAGTTGCCATTTGCTTTGGTATATAACTTATTCCATAATGTATTTTTGGAAAATGGCCAATTGGATAGATCGGTAGAATTATTTCACAGCTTTAAAAACGCGGTAGTTTGAGGTTCCGATATGGCTGCAAATAACATTGACAGTTTTCACGCTATGACAGTCATTTATGCATCATTTTAAAGCATTATGATTGCACTTTAATATGGTATATCATTTGTAGCATAATGTGTATTTTTACAATTGGTCAATTTGATAGATCGGTAGAATTATTGTTCTATGTTTAATAAAAGCAGTAATCTGAGGTTCCGATATGGTTGCAATTAACTTTGGCAGTTTTCGTGCTAGGGACAGTCGTTTATGCACCATTTTAAAGCATTAAAATTGCCATTTGTTTTGGTATATAATTTATTGCATAATGTATTTTTAGAAAATGGCCCAATTGGATAGATCGGTAGAATTATTTTCCCAGGTTTAAAAAGGCGGTAATTTGAGGTTCCGATATGGTTGTGAATAACTTTGACAGTTTTCATGCTATGACAGTCATTTATGCATCATTTTAAAGCATTATGATTGCCACTTAATTTGGTATATCATTTGTGGCACAATGTGTTCGTCTAAAAAATGGTCAATTGAAGGATCGGTAGAATTATTGTTCTATGTTTAAAAACGCGGGTAATTTGAGGTTCCGATATGGTTGCAAATAACTTTGACAGTTTTCATGCTAGGGCAATAGTTTATGCATCATTTTAAAGCATTACAGTTGCACTTTATTTTGGTGTATAATTTGTGGCATAATGAATTTTTACAAAAGTTGGATAGATCGGTATATTTATGGTACAGGTTTAAAAATGCGGTAATTCAAGGCTCCGATATGGTTGCAAATAACTTTTATAGTTTTCATGTTATAACAGTCGTTTATATATCTTTTTATTGCATTATAGTTGCCATTTGTTTTGGTATATAATTTATTGCATAATATATTTTTAGAAAATGGCCAATTGGATAGATCGGTAGAATGTTTTTAATTTTCACAGCTTTAAAAAGGCGGTAATTTGAGGTTCCGATATGGCTGCAAATAACATTGACAGTTTTCATGCTATGACAGTCATTATGCTTCATTTTAAAGCATTATGATTGCACTTTAATAGGTATATAATTGTAGCATAATGTGTGTTTTTATAATGGTGAATTTGATAGAATTCGGTAGAATTATTGTTCTATGTTTAATAAACGCGGTAATCTGAGGTTCCGATATGGCTGCAATTAACTTTGGCAGTTTCGTGCTAGGACAGTCGTTTATGCACCATTTTAAAGCATTAAAATTGCCATTTGCTTTGGTATATAATTTATTGCATAATGTATTTTTGGAAAACGGCCAATTGGATAAATCGGTAGAATTATTTTCCCAGGTTTAAAAACGCGGTAATTTGAGGTTCCGATATGGTTGTGAATAACTTTGACAGTTTTCATGCTATGACAGTCATTTATGCATCATTTTAAAGCATTACAGTTGCACTTTGTTTTGTGTATAATTTGTGGCATAATGAATTTTTACAAAAATTGGATAGATCGGTATATTTATTGGTACAGGTTTAAAAATGCGGTAATTTAAGGCCCCGATATGGTTGCAAATAACTTTTATAGTTTTCATGTTATAACAGTCGTTTATACATCTTTTTATTGCATTTAGTTGCCATTTGTTTTGGTATACAATCTATTGCATAATGTATTTTAGAAGATGGCCAATTGGATAGATCGATAGAATTATTTTCCCAGGTTTAAAAAGGCGGTAATTTGAGGTTCCGATATGGTTGTGAATTACTTTGACAGTTTTCATGCTATGACAGTCATTTATGCATCAGTTTAGAGCATTATGATTGCACTTTAATTTGGTATATCATTTGTGGCAATGTGTTCGTCTAAAAAATGGTCAATTGATGGATCGGTAGTAGAATTATTGTTCTATGTTTAAAAACGCGGTAATTTGAGGTTCCGATATGGTTGCATAACGTTGACAGTGTTTTTAAAAAATTGGTCAATTGATAGATCGGTTAGAATTATTGTTCTATGTTAATAAACGCAGTAAAGTAATCTGAGGTTCCGATATGGTTGCAATTAACTTTGGGGTTTTCGTGCTAGGACAGTCGTTTATGCCACCATTTAAAGCATTAAAATTGCCATTGTTTGGTATATAATTTATTGCATAATGTATTTTAGAAAATGCC
>NW_023996999.1:0-26802 GCF_015586225.1 Lucilia sericata
AGACTAGACTATAGACTAGCTGTAGACTAGACTATAGACTAGACTATAGACTAGACTATACTAGACTATAGACTAGACTATAGACTAGACTATAGACTGAACTATAGACTAGACTATAGACTAGACTATAGACTAGACATAAACTATAGACTAACTAGACTAGACTATAGACTAGACATAGACTAGACTATAGACTAGACTATAGACTAGACTATAGACTAGACTATAGACTAGACTATAGACTAGACTATAGACTAGACTATAGACTAGACTATAGACTAGACTATAGACTATACTAGACTAGACTATAGACTAGACTATAGACTAGACTATATACTAGACTATAGACTAGACTATAGACTAGACTATAGACTAGACTATAGACTAGACTATAGACTAGACTATAGACTAGACTATAGACTAGACTATACTAGACTATAGACTAGACTATAGACTAACGATAACTAGACTATAGACTAGACTATAGACTAGACTATAGACTAGACTATAGACTAGACTATAGACTAGACTATAGACTAGACTATAGACTAGACTATAGACTAGACTATAGACTAGACTATAGACTAGACTATAGACTAGACTATAGACTAGACTATAGACTAGACTATAGACTAGTATAGACTAGACATAGACTAGACTATAGACTAGACTATACGACTATAGCTTACTAGACTAAGACTATAGACTAGGACTAGACTAGACCTAGACTATAGACTAGACTATAGACTAGACTATAGACTAGACTATAGACTAGACTATAGACTAGACTATAGACTAGACTATAGACTAGACTATAGACTAGACTATAGACTAGACTATAGACTAGACTATAACTAGACTATAGACTAGACTATAGACTAGACTATAGACTAGACTATAGACTAGACTATAGACTAGACTATAGACTAGACTATAGACTAGACTATAGACTAGACTATAGACTAGACTAGACTAGACTATAGACTAGACTATAGACTAGACTATAGACTAGACTATAGACTAGACTATAGGACTACTATAGACTAGACTATAGACAACTATAGACTAGACTATAGACTAGACTATAGACTAGACTATGACTAGACTAGATATAGACTAGACTATAGACTAGACTATAGACTAGACTATAGACTAACTATAGACTAGACTATAGACTAGACTATAGACTAGACTATAGACTAGACTATAGACTAGACTATAGACTAGACTATAGACTAAACTATAGACTAGACTATAGACTAGACTATAGACTAGACTATAGACTAGACTTAGACTAGACTATAGACTAGACTATAGACTAGACTATAGACTAGACTATAGAGTAGACTCTAACGAAACTATAGACTAGACGACTATAGACTAGACGAAACTAGACTGGAATAGACTATAAATAGACAATAGACTAAACTATAGACTAAACTATAGACCAAACTATATACTAAACTATAGATTTGACTATAGACTGGACTATAGACTATAAACTGGTTTGTAAAATACTCATTTGTAGTGTAGGGTACAACAATCTTGTTAGCCGCCACCGGCATCTAGCTGTCACCTCAATGAATACATTGACAAAAACTCTCGCCTTGTCTACTTGTATGAAGGTAAATGAAAAACCAGATGGTCTGAGCAATAAAGCCAAATACGAATACAATTCGATTAAGCTGTTTTCTTTTACTTCCCCCATTTTTTTTTAAATTTATTGTTTGTATATTTTTTGTTGTTTTTTTTTTTACTTCTATTTTGCTACTCTAACAACAAAATATACATTCTCGCCTTAGGCACTGTAGTAGTGGTAAAAAGTATCTCCCGGCTACAACTTTTATAGCAGTAAGGTGAAAACGGAGGCACTAAGCGGTAAATGTA
This sequence comes from Lucilia sericata, assembly GCF_015586225.1. Lineage (NCBI taxonomy): Eukaryota > Metazoa > Arthropoda > Insecta > Diptera > Calliphoridae > Lucilia > Lucilia sericata. The sequence continues at coordinate 1,888 of NW_023996999.1, forward strand.
AAATGTACGAAACTAATATTCGTTAAAAAGAGAGTGTTAAAAAGCCTCCAAAAAACAGTAGCATTAAGTGGGTAGTTTAGAAATATTTATTTTTATGTGGCAAATAAATAACAATTTTAAATCCAGAAAAAAAAAAATTATTTTTCACTGCTTTTATTTCAAATTAGGTCGTTAAGGGTATTAATCGAGAAGTGTTATCATTGTAAATAACTATAAATGTTCTATTTGGGTGTGAATAAATGTTTTGTTGGTGAAAATGACTTGTTAGGAATTTTTAATTCAACAATATTGTTTATATTATTAGTTTATAGTATTAATGCGGGACATGTCATTAACTTTATAAGCATTTTATGTAAATTTGAAATACATACATATATACATATTTTAAGAAACTAAATTGAACTAGAACTGAACTAGAACTGAACTAGAACTGAACTAGAACTGAACTAGAACTAGAACTGAACTAGAACTGAACTAGAACTGAACTAGAACTGAACTAGAACTGAACTAGAACTGAACTAGAACTGAACTAGAACTGAACTAGAACTGAACTACTGAACGAAACTGAACTAGAACTGAACTAGAACTGAACTAGAACTGAACTAGAACTGAACTAGAACTGAACTAGAATGGAACTAGAACTGAACTAGAACTGACATAGAACTGAACTAGAACTGAACTAAAACTGAACTAGAACATGAAACTAGAACTGAACTAGAACTGAACTAGAAACTGAACTAGACTGAACTAGAACTGAACAGAACTGACTAGAACTGAAACTAGAACTGAACTAGAACTGAACTAGAATTGGGATTCCATAAGGAAAAACGAGATGCTAACTTACCTTGCTGCAACATTTTTGTGTGTAAACTCCCCCATAAAGGAAAGATATCAGCTCGTTAGTTGATATTAGTTTTATGTATTATGAATAAGGCATTATATTTTAAATTAAAGCGACATTTACATAATCTCTCTCTTTCTACTACGTTTCTCCTTGCTAATGAAGATTTTCTATTGTGCAAACCCCTTTAATAAACGATTAACAACTAACAATAAATAAATGTTTATCCTTTAACAAATTTGGGAACCCTAGTAAAAACAATGTTCGAGATTAATGTTAATAATTTATTTTATTACAAACCGACCCATCTTCAGTTAAAATGGAGAATTTCTTAGTAAAATTATTGCAAATACCTTAATAATTTAAGTCGTTAAACCTGCCTTAAAATTGTATAATTTAGTGTTAGATATTGTAGCTTAACTTACTATTATGACCCTTAAATAAAGCAGAACTAGCAAAGAACAATTTAAATTCAGGTATAATGAAACATTTCTTAGAATTGTTGGGGAGAATCGAAATCTTATCTATTGTTTTTAAATTGGCAAGAAGAACCACATAGATGCCCATTGCAGTTTAAGTTTACTATTATAATTCCTTGAGAGCTCTGACCTGTATAAGCAATCAAGCTTAAAGCATCTAAAGGTCATAACAATTTTTTTAAATAATCTAACAAACAAATTCAATATTTCGCACGGTTTACTTTTAAGATTTAAATTAAAAGCTGATTTCCAAAAAAAAAAAAAAAAATAAAATTTTCTCTCACTCTGCTACACTTCCGTTTTCTACATTGATTTCTACGTATCAATGAATTTCATGTAGTGGCTACAGGGATATCAATACGGTTAATGGATATTTGGGAATCAGTTTCGTTTGCTAGACTTTTTCTAAACCGTACACCGAAATAGCATTTATTTACGTTTTTACACTTGAAGTTGGTCTACTATGTCCCTTTAAGTTGAGGCAAGAAAAAATGAGATTTTTTTTCACAGTTCACTTTGCATACAAAGTACCCCCTTTAAATGCCAGTTTATACCTACTAGTACAACAATTTTGTTTTTATGATCCTTCTTACTTAGTCCACAGATACATTACAACATTCTGGAAAAAAAAACAGTATTCTCCACTGCTGCGGTAACTATACCTTCATTTTCATTTGGTGGTTTATTTATTTATTTTTTTCTTTTCTTCAGCTTCAGTTCTTTTTTTCGCATTTTGCTATTAAGCTCCTGTTTTTAAATGGTTTTCTTATGGAAATTTCAATGAAATGTGGTAAACGATGATTGTACAATTTTCTTACTCTTGGTTGAATTTTTCGGGCTACTAGAGGAGAATTTTAAATGTACTATACTTTTTTATATGTAGAATTTTTTTAAATGGTTACGAGTATAATAGTCCTTAAAGGCTATCAAGCACAGATTTTCACATCAACAATAACAGTACAGAAGAAGAAGAAGAAAACAACAACAATAATAATACTAGTAGTTTTAAACAGCAACAATAAGATGAAAGTTTAGTACTTGTACTTTTACATACTTCCCTTAACTACTGCCCTTCCTTTCCTGACTTTATACCACAAAAATGCAGGCATTACTACACCTACTAACTAAATTTTTCTATAACCTTTTTATATGTATAATACCCAACAAACATTATACTCGGACATTTACAAAATCATAAAATTCTGAATTTGTCTTCAAATCTTATTGTTTGCTGGTTCCATACATTCTTAAATATGCTTTAAAAATTGCTTGAATTTTAAAATTTTAGTGTTTTTCTTAATCTTTTTTTCAGACGTACATTAGCTTGTAACATATTTGAATGTTTGGCATTAACAACAATCTGCTCTCATTGCTCAATGAAGCTTAAAAATTAAAGTGCTTAAAATTTTTACATTCATTTCGTTTTCTTTTTATTCACCCTTAGAGTTTTGGGTGAAAATAATTATCATATCAATTGCATTTAATCGTGCAGTTTAAATTTATAGTGATTCAAATTTAAATTTTTAATACAAATCAGAATTTAATTTAATTTTTTATTCAATATCAGGTTTAAGTTTTTAAGCAGTAAGAATAGTTTTTTTTACTACCTTCAGTTCAGTTCTAGTTCAGTTCTAGTTCAGTTCTAGTTCAGTTCTAGTTCAGTTCTAGTTCAGTTCTAGTTCAGTTCTAGTTCAGTTCTAGTTCAGTTCTAGTTCAGTTCTAGTTCAGTTCTAGTTCAGTTCGTTCAGTTCTAGTTCAGTTCTAGTTCAGTTCTAGTTCAGTTCTAGTTCAGTTCTAGTTCAGTTCTAGTTCAGTTCTAGTTCAGTTCTAGTTCAGTTCTAGTTCAGTTCTAGTTCAGTTCTAGTTAGTTCAGTTCAGTTCTAGTTCAGTTCTAGTTCAGTTCTAGTTCAGTTCTAGTTCAGTTCTAGTTCAGTTCTAGTTCAGTTCTAGTTCAGTTCTAGTTCAGTTCTAGTTCAGTTCTAGTTCAGTTCTAGTTCAGTTCTAGTTCAGTTCTAGTTCAGTTCTAGTTCAGTTCTAGTTCAGTTCTAGTTCAGTTCTAGTTCAGTTTAGTTCAGTTCTAGTTCAGTTCTAGTTCAGTTCTAGTTCAGTTCTAGTTCAGTTCTAGTTCAGTTCTAGTTCAGTTCTAGTTCAGTTCTAGTTCAGTTCTAGTTCAGTTCTAGTTCAGTTCTAGTTCAGTTCTAGTTCAGTTTAGTTCAGTTCTAGTTCAGTTCTAGTTCAGTTCTAGTTCAGTTCTAGTTCAGTTCTAGTTCAGTTCTAGTTCAGTTCTAGTTCAGTTCTAGTTCAGTTCTAGTTCAGTTCTAGTTCAGTTCTAGTTCAGTTCTAGTTCAGTTCTAGTTCAGTTCTAGTTCAGTTCTAGTTCAGTTCTAGTTCAGTTCTAGTTCAGTTCTAGTTCAGTTCTAGTTCAGTTCTAGTTCAGTTCTAGTTCAGTTCTAGTTCAGTTCTAGTTCAGTTCTAGTTCAGTTCTAGTTCAGTTCTAGTTCAGTTCTAGTTCAGTTCTAGTTCAGTTCTAGTTCAGTTCTAGTTCAGTTCTAGTTCAGTTCTAGTTCAGTTCTAGTTCAGTTCTAGTTCAGTTCTAGTTCAGTTCTAGTTCAGTTCTAGTTCAGTTCTAGTTCAGTTCTAGTTCAGTTCTAGTTCAGTTCTAGTTCAGTTCTAGTTCAGTTCTAGTTCAGTTCTAGTTCAGTTCTAGTTCAGTTCTAGTTCAGTTCTAGTTCAGTTCTAGTTCAGTTCTAGTTCAGTTCTAGTTCAGTTCTAGTTCAGTTCTAGTTCAGTTCTAGTTCAGTTCTAGTTCAGTTCTAGTTCAGTTCTAGTTCAGTTCTAGTTCAGTTCTAGTTCAGTTCTAGTTCAGTTCTAGTTCAGTTCTAGTTCAGTTCTAGTTCAGTTTAGTTCAGTTCTAGTTCAGTTCTAGTTCAGTTCTAGTTCAGTTCTAGTTCAGTTCTAGTTCAGTTCTAGTTCAGTTCTAGTTCAGTTCTAGTTCAGTTCTAGTTCAGTTCTATTTCAGTTCTACAGTTTCTAGTTCAGTTCTAGTTCAGTTCTAGTTCAGTTCTAGTTCAGTTCTAGTTCAGTTCTAGTTCAGTTCTAGTTCAGTTCTAGTTCAGTTCTACTTCAGTTCCCCAGTAAAACAAATGCAAACTACTCGCTGTAGTCACAAACTATTCGCATAATACAAATACAGCAAACACAAGTAATAGTTACAGCATTAATAAACAAATTTGTAGCATGATGCATTTGTAATATTAATAGCAACAAGAATCACAAAACTTCATAATACACTGTTTCTAATAAGTCTAAGTCTATAGCAATACATATAAATCGGTCAAACTATCGGTTCAAAAGCAAAAATAAATGGATGATCTGACATAATCCTAAATAATAGTTTTCATATATTTGTTATTTATTTATTTTTTTTTTTGGAAACAGTGTCCCTATATTAGGAAATAAATGAACAACATGCAACAACATTCTTCGTTTGTTGTGTGTAATTAATTGCAGTTGAATGCATTTGTTTTGTTTACTTTAGGGTAGAAAGTAACATTGTGAATATGATTGTAACTAACGCATTGCCACATATTTCTACTTACATACATACACATTCATACATTCAAACAAATACACATGCATAAGTCATTTCGCAACATTTTGTGGTTAGGAAAGAGTTGCAAGAATAAATAAGGACGTGTATGTGTGTAACACTAATTGCACATTTCTACAGTGTGTTAGTATTTACTCTACATACATAATAGCAACTAAACAACAACAGAATCTCACAATAACAACATCACCATGCTGAAGTTAAACTCCTTCGATGCGTTACTATACTATATTTAGTCTGTATATATTGTGTGTTTTAGAGTAATTAAACTTAAAGTGTAATAGTGGAAATGTTTTAATTTAAATCGTAAACAAGAACAATGAAATATGTATGTATGTGTACATTTTACAGCAGAAGTTACTCTAATATATTCTAATATATAGAAGATACATATTTTATGTTGAATTTCATAATTGTTACTTAATTGAATTTAATATCCATTTATTATACTTAGGCACAGACTTTTATAGGACAGGTGTGTACCCCAGAGAAACTCTTTCTCATTTTCGCAAAAACTCATTAATTACTAGTTTTTTATGAGTTTTTGGATGACCAATGTAACCAATGTCTCCGGTATTTAGTCCTCTTAAGACTCAGAATAAGGTACAGCTAGACTATACAGATAAGAAAGACAATATACTTTACTCTTATACGAATGTAGTCAAGACAATAAACTATAGTCCACAGTATAGAAAAGTTTATAGCGCAGACTATAGATTATAAACCAGATTATTAATTAGACTATAGTTCAGACTAGACTATAGATCAGAATATAGTCCAAAATAGACTATAGCACAAAATTAAGTCCTGACTATAGACTAGACCATAGACCAGAATAGACTATAGTACAGCATTAAGTCTAGTCTATCGCCTAGATTATTGACTAGATTCTTGACTAGACTATAGACTAGACTATAGACTAGACTATAGACTAGACTATAGACTAGACTATAGACTAGACTATAGACTAGACTATAGACTAGACTATAGACTAGACTATAGACTAGACTATAGACTAGACTATCGACTATAGACTAGACTATAGACTAGACTATAGACTAGACTATAGACTAGACTATAGACTAGACTATAGACTAGACTATAGACTAGACTATAGACTAGACTATAGACTAGACTATAGACTAGACTATAGACTAGACTATAGACTAGACTATAGACTAGACTATAGACTAGACTATAGACTAGACATAGACTAGACTATAGACTAGACTATAGACTATACTATAGACTAGACTATAGACTAGACTAGACTAGACTAGACTAGACTATAGACTAGACTATAGACTAGACTATAGACTAGACTATAGACTAGACTATAGACTAGACTATAGACTAGACTATAGACTAGACTATAGACTAGACTATAGACTAGACTATAGACTAGACTATAGACTAGACTATAGACTAGACTATAGACTAGACTATAGACTAGACTATAGACTAGACTATAGACTAGACTATAGACTAGACTATAGACTAGACTATAGACTAGACTATAGACTAGACTATAGACTAGACTATAGACTAGACTATAGACTAGACTATAGACTAGACTATAGACTAGACTATAGACTAGACTATAGACTAGACTATAGACTAGACTATAGACTAGACTATAGACTAGACTATAGACTAGACTATAGACTAGACTATAGACTAGACTATAGACTAGACTATAGACTAGTCTATAGACTAGACTATAGACTAGACTATAGACTAGACTATAGACTAGACTATAGACTAGACTATAGACTAGACTATAGACCAGACTATAGACTAGACTATAGACTAGACTATAGACTAGACTATAGACTAGACTATAGACTAGACTATAGACTAGACTATAGACTAGACTATAGACTAGACTATAGACTAGACTATAGACTAGACTATAGACTAGACTATAGACTAGACTATAGACTAGACTATAGACTAGACTATAGACTAGACTATAGACTATATAGACTAGACTATAGACTAGACTATAGACTAGACTATAGACTAGACTATAGACTAGACTATAGACTAGACTATAGACTAGACTATAGACTAGACTATAGACTAGACTATAGACTAGACTATAGACTAGACTATAGACTAGACTATAGACTAGACTATAGACTAGACTATGACTAGACTATAGACTAGACTATAGACTAGACTATAGACTAGACTATAGACTAGACTATAGACTAGACTATAGACTAGACTATAGACTAGACTATACTAGACTATAGACTAGACTATAGACTAGACTAGACTAGACTATAGACTAGACTATAGACTAGACTATAGACTAGACTATAGACTAGACTATAGACTAGACTATAGACTAGACTATAGACTAGACTATAGACTAGACTATGACTAGACTATAGACTAGACTATAGACTAGACTATAGACTAGACTATAGACTAACTATAGACTAGACTATAGACTAGACTATAGACTAGACTATAGACTAGACTATAGACTAGACTATAGACTAGACTATAGACTAGACTATAGACTAGACTATAGACTAGACTATAGACTAGACTATAGACTAGACTATAGACTAGACTATAGACTAGACTATAGACTAGACTATAGACTAGACTATAGACTAGACTATAGACTAGACCATAGACTAGACTATAGACTAGACTATAGACTAGACTATAGACTAGACTATAGACTAGACTATACTAGACTATAGACTAGACTATAGACTAGACTATAGACTAGACTATAGACTAGACTATAGACTAGACTATAGACTAGACTATAGACTAGACTATAGACTAGACTATAGACTAGACTATAGACTAGACTATAGACTAGACTATAGACTAGACTATATAGACTATAGACTAGACTATAGACTAGACTATAGACTAGACTATAGACTAGACTATAGACTAGACTATAGACTAGACTATAGACTAGACTATAGACTAGACTATAGACTAGACTATAGACTAGACTATAGACTAGACTATAGACTATACTAGACTAGACTATAGACTAGACTATAGACTAGACTATAACTAGACTATAGACTAGACTATAGACTAGACTATAGACTAGACTATAGACTAGACTATAGACTAGACTATAGACTAGACTATAGACTAGACTATAGACTAGACTATAGACTAGACTATAGACTAGACTATAGACTAGACTATAGACTAGACTATAGACTAGACTATAGACTAGACTCACTATCGACTAGACTATAAGACTTAGACTATAGGACTAGACTATAGACTAGACTATAGACTAGGATATCTGACTCGACTATAGACTAGACTATAGACTAGACCATAGTCTAGGACTATAGACTATAGACTAGACTAGACTAGACTATAGAACTAAACTCTAGACTAGGACTCTAGACTAGACTATAGATTCGACTATCGATTATTACTATAGCACTAGACTATAGGACAGACCATAGGACTTAGGACTCTAGACTAGATTATAGACTAGACCATAGACTAGACCATAGACTAGACTATAGACTAGACCATAGACTAGACTATAGACTAGACTACAGACTAGACTATAGACTAGACTATAGACTAGACTATAGACTAGACTATAGACTAGACTATAGACTAGACAATATTTCCTTGATTTTTATTATATTTTATTATACTTTTTTGCCAAAATAAAAGTGACAATTATTCTAAAGCACTGTTTCGACAACTTGACCATCCCTGTTGCCTTTCTTTCACCTCAATATGCCCAAACCTCAACTAGATCCATTTAAATATAAAAATAAATTTAATTAATTTAAATTATTTCTTGTACCAAATTATATTATATTAAATGAACACAAAATCCATGTTGCCTTGCAATATCAGAGAGGAAAAAAAGTTTTTTTTTTTTTTTTTTTTTTAATGAATATAAAAAAATGCAAAAATTTCTCTATCACTCACACAAACACATTCATAGAGCCACTATACCAACCATTAACATTTATTGGCAGACAAGATAGACATGATTCAAGATTTTGCCCTGCCTTTGATCATTGATGTTGAAAATCATTTGTTTCAGCAAAAACAAGAAAAAAACAACAAAATTACCAGTAAGAAGAATTGGTCACTTTTTCTTTAGCATCCTTTCTTTGGTGTTCTTGCAGCACAATTTTGGCCAATAACTTTTTATGAGATTCATAGTATGAGAATAAGATGTGTAGTTATTCCTCCCCAGAGCTGAATGAATGCAGTCGAAAAATGAAAAACTAAAAAAAAGAGATTGAAAAAAATACCCGGTAACAATGGACACGATTGGTATGATACGAAATAAAGTGGAAAAAAAGTGTGTGTACGGACATAATGTAAAATTGTAATCAAGTTGGGTGATTGCGGTAATGACAGAGCTTTTAAGGAATAAGGCGATCAATTAGATTTCCAGAATTTTGTAGTTTAGATGAACTCTCGATTTAGTCATACGATCATTCCAACTATTACTTTGTGTTTATCTATTGTTTGCGTGATTGGTTATGTATTATTTATTATTTCATGAAATCTTTGCTTCAATTTACTGCCTGTCTCAATAAAGGACACACTGAGGCTTTGGAACAATTGCATTTATAGTAGAAAATAAAACTACACAAAAATATGTTGAGATAAAAGAAAACTACAGAAATGAAAACCAAAGAATGATGATGATGATGAAGAAAAAACATTTTTAATGAATGGCAATTAAAAGCACTCGTATCTTGGTAATAAAAATTTAAAAATTATAAAAAACTATAAATCGCCTACAGTACGTAATGGTCATATTAATATTAGTGACAAAATAATAATATTAAATTTTCTTAATTTCATCAATATTTTAATTTGAATAATTCTATTCTATATAAAATCAGAATTTGGAACCAGATTGTAGACTATAGTTTATAACTCTGACTATAGATATAAACATATATATTATTTCAAACTAGAGCCCTGGAAAATCCTCTATGAGCGGAGCGAAATATCTACTTCCCATAGTGTACACACTTAACCCAATTGACCGCTTTATTTATTTTTTGCAATACTATTATACTTAAATATGTATGTATGTATATATATGAAGAAAAAACCTTGTATCCATCAGAGTTTAGTCAAGTATTAATGCACAAAAATGCAGCTAAAATTAAGAAAAGAAGACAGGATTATAAAACATTTCTTGTTCATTTTCAACATCAATTATGTGCATAATAATATAGCCAATTAAAAATATACTACTTGAAATATTTAATCAATTTAATGAAAATCATAAAAAGATAAGATTTTATAATTAATGTATGCATGTGATAAAACCAAATACTTAAAATGATTGTCAATACTATAGACTAAAGTGCTGCTATAGTTAACATTATTGCCTAGACTGTAGTTCAGACTATCGACAAGTCTATATAATCCAGATTTAGACTATAGACTAGACTATAGTCCATACTATACACTAGACTATAGTCCATACTATAGACTAGACTATAGTCCATACTATAGACTATAGACTAGACTAGACTATAGACTAGACTATAGACTAGACTATAGACTAGACTATAGACTAGACTATAGACTAGACTATAGACTAGACTATAGACTAGACTATAGACTAGACTATAGACTAGACTATAGACTAGACTATAGACTAGACTATAGACTAGACTATAGACTAGACTATAGACTAGACTATAGACTAGACTATAGACTAGACTATAGACTAGACTATAGACTAGACTATAGACTAGACTATAGACTAGACTATAGACTAGACTATAGACTAGACTATAGACTAGACTATAGACTAGACTATAGACTAGACTATAGACTAGACTATAGACTAGACTATAGACTAGACTATAGACTTGACTATAGTCCAGACTAAAGACAAGATTATAGGCCAGACTATAGATTTGACTATAGTCCAGACTATAAATTGGACTATAGTCCAAACTAAAGACTAGACTATAGGCTAGGCAATAGTCGAGACTATAGTCTAGACTATAGCCTAAACTATAGTCCAAACTAAAGACTAGCCTATAGACAAGACTATTGACTAGACTATAGTCAAGACTATAGTCCAGACTATAGACTAGACTTAAAGTTAACAGATGTGTATCTGTGTACAAACCTGTACAGTACAAATTTTAGACTAGACTATAGTCAATACTATAGACTAGCATATAGTTCATACAGTAGACTTTACTATAGTCCAAATTATAAACTATATAGTATTTTAGTCTAGATTTATCCAAAATATATAACTATAGTATAGTCCAAACTATGGACTAGACTATAGTCCAGTCTATAGACTAGACTATAGCCAGAATATATACTAGACTATAGTCCAGACTATAGACTAGACTATAGACTAGACCATAGTCCAGACTATAGACTAGACTATAGTCCAGACAAGACCAAAATCCAGACTATAGACAAAACTGTAGCCAAGACTATAGTCTAGAATATACTATAGTCCTAAATAAAGACTAGACTATAATCCAGTCTATAGACTAAACAATAGCCCAGACAATAGTTAAGACTATATAGTCCAAACTAAAGAATAGACTATAGACTAGACAATAGTCGAGACTATAGTCTAGACTATAGGCCAAACTAAAGACTAGTCTATAGACAAGACTTTTGACTAGACTATAGTCCAGACTATAGACTAGACAAGATTATAGGCCAGACTATAGATTTGACTATAGTCCAGACTATAAATTTGACTATAGTCCAAACTAAAGACTAAGCTATAGGCTAGGTAATAGTCGAGACTATAGTCTAGACTATAGCCCAAACTATAGTCCAAACTAAAGACTAGCCTATAAACAAGACTATTGACTAGACTATAGTCCAGACTATAGACTACAATATAGTCAAGACTATATACTAGAATATATAGACTATAGGCTAGACTATAGTCCAGACTATAGACTAGACTTATAGTTAACAGATGTCTATCTGTATACAAACCGGTATAGTACAAATTTTAGACTAGACTATAGTCAATACTATAGACTAGCATATAGTTCATACAGTAGACTTACTATAGTCCAAATTATAAACTATATAGTATTTTAGTCTAGATTCATATAAAATGTGTAACTAAAGAATATTTAGATGCGTAAGAGTACAGATTTAAACAATCTGATGTTTTTAACAGATCTATTAATCATCCGCTAGTAATAAATATTAGCAATTAAAAAAATCCCCTTCAAGCAAATCAAATTACAGAAAAGAAAACTTCAAGTATATAATTGAAATCTGCAGTTTCAATGGGCAAATAGTTGTTAAATGTGTTCTTAGCCACTTTTTGTTTGTTGAATGTTGTTATTGTTTTAAGTAGTAAAACTAACAACAACTATTACAATTCTCTTGGTTTATTGCAGCACAGTAGCTCTGCTGAAAGATGAAATTATAAAAAACATACAGTGAAAAACAAATTACTAAACAACAAACAACAATATTCAGCAGCTAACAAAAACACAATTCAACCACTTTAAGAAAAATGCGAAAAATTTAACCAAGTTAGTTGTGGTAACAATACCGGGAGTTATAAGCATAAAAACAATAGCTAAAATAAACAACTAAAGAAGAAATAGGAAAAAAAGTCATTTGGAGCATATGTTGGAAACATTTTTCATAATCAAAAAGCTTTTAGTGGCCAAAGTGAAGCGACGCATGCAGCATAAAATGACATTTGTTGCTACCATTTGTAGTTACTACAACCCAACACTATTGCAATTACAACTATTACCACAGCCAGAGTTATTCGTATTACAGTTACGCCCATTTGAGTGGTGTTTGTTTATTTTTCATTTCAAGGACTGACCTGTGATAAATTAGAATTAAAGAAATATTTTTATGAAAACTATTACTCATACGTCTAGTATATTACTAAACTCAGCCCTTTTGTTAAAATTGGTATTCTAGTAGTTACTGTTTTCGACATGGTCGCGTTTATGTTTGTTTATCGTACTTTTTTCTCTAAATGGCAGGGAGGTTTTTCTACTATAGTTTTTGTGAATCTGCAAAACAAATTCAACCATGACTCTGCTTACAATCTGTCTGTCTGTTTGCTATATAAAAAACAATAAGATCTTTTTTAAAAAAACTATGAGTTAAAAAAAAATATAAAATGCGTTTATTATTGTTGAGTGCTGTTTGTTGGTTTTACATCAACACAAAACTAAATGAAAATGCTACTAACTATTCAAAACTTAGCTTTTAACCCTCTAATGGTGCAATATTTTTTGTTTAAAAATAAAGAAAATGTTTAACTAAACAAAAGAGCTATTAAAGTTAGTAAACAAAATGGTTTTAAGTATTTTTATGAGATATATTAGGGAGGTATTATTTCCTTTACTTTGGCTAGACTATAGACTAAAAAATAGTCTTACTATGGATTAGACTATAGACTAGACTATAGACTAGACTATAGACTAGACTATAGACTAGGACTATAGACTAGACTATAGACTAGACTATAGACTAGACTATAGACTAGACTATAGACTAGACTATAGACTAGACTATAGACTAGACTATAGACTAGACTATAGACTAGACTATAGACTAGACTATAGACTAGACTATAGACTAGACTATAGACTAGACTATAGACTAGACTATAGACTAGACTATAGACTAGACTATAGACTAGACTATAGACTAGACTATAGACTAGACTATAGACTAGACTATAGACTAGACTATAGACTAGACTATAGACTAGACTATAGACTAGACTATAGACTAGACTATAGACTAGACTATAGACTAGACTATAGACTTCTAGACTATAGACTTCTAGACTATAGACTTCTAGACTATAGACTTCTAGACTATAGACTTCTAGACTATAGACTTCTAGACTATAGACTTCTAGACTATAGACTTCTAGACTATAGACTTCTAGACTATAGACTTCTAGACTATAGACTTCTAGACTATAGACTTCTAGACTATAGACTTTTTATTAAACTATAGACTTCTAAACTTTGTACTTCTAGACTGCAGAATTCTAGACTATAGAATTCTGAACTATACAATTCTAGACTATAGAATTCTAGACTATAGACTTCTAGACTATAGAATATAAACTAGACTATAGAATATAAACTAGACTATAGTCTCTATACTTGTGTGGACTTCTAATTTTGAGTGTTACAGAAATCAATACAAACAAATTAAACTCTGCCTACAACAGTGTTATACGAATATGCGATGCTATTTCTAAATTCCTTTTGTGTCTTATCATTTTTCAGTCAAATCACAATTTTCACATAAAAATGACTTTGAATTCTCAGAAATTGTAATCTCATTTAAGAACATAACACAGGCTCGATTAAATAATCATTTGTATTACGGCAATGTGAGCTCTTATCAAGACAATTTGAACAAGAAGTAACGACACACATATCTATTTTTTACTCAAAAATATAAACTCAATAGAACAATTTCATAAGTTAAAGTATAAAAATTAATGTTTTGTTAATTTTAACAACATTCATGTCTTTTTTTTTTGGCAGACATTGATTATGTATGCGGAATAAGTAAAATGAATTTGAGCAGAACTTAAAGAAAAGAGAGGGAAATAGAAAAGGAACTTTTGGGAAAAGTTTTTGCAAAGATATACACAACTTCGTTTTTTTTTCTTTACTTGTTTTGGGTGAAAGCCCTGTTTTGGAAATGAGCAAAAAGAAAAATACAAGAAGTGATAGGAAAGAAAAAAAAGGAAAAATTTGGAACTTTACAATGCGTAAAATGAAGATGCTGAATGCTGAACAAACACTTCTTTCCAACATTGACAATGCAATGATGGCGTCAACACAACTTATACGAAAGCAGACACACACACGCACTACTGCATACACTGTCGAAAAACTTCACGACGAATGGACGTGATGTGAAAATCTGTATGATCAAAAACACAATTTTTTTCCTCCGAAAAAAACACTAAATCGTGACTAAAATTTCAATTTACCAAATGAATTGTAAAGACAAAACCGTCTGTGAGTCTCACACTCAAACTAAAGTCTCATACCCATAACTAAAGATGCTAACTAAGGATAAACATAAAACAAACTTTAAATGTAAGAATAATGAAGGGTGATGAGTTACTTTACTCCACCCTT
Organism: Lucilia sericata; assembly: GCF_015586225.1. Taxonomy (NCBI): domain Eukaryota; kingdom Metazoa; phylum Arthropoda; class Insecta; order Diptera; family Calliphoridae; genus Lucilia; species Lucilia sericata. Next base: position 16,963 of record NW_023996999.1, read on the forward strand.
CCTATCAAGAAAACTCAGAATGAAGGAACTGTAGTATAAGAAAAAGGAAGTAGAGAAAAGTCTGTAGATAGTTAACAAAAGCTAAAGGAAATGCACTGTATATAGAGTTATAAGAAATGATAAAGAAACTAAATAAATAAAAGAAAAAAATTGTCTATAATAAGCCTTTTTTAGTTAAAGGATAGACATATTTGCACATAAATAAGCGGAGCTACTGTTGTCAACTTTTAAAGAAAAGTGTTAGTTGCGCAGCAGAAAGAAGTTGTGCTTTAAAGATGTTTTTTTATAGAAAGAAGTTTATATGTAGAGTAGAATGCAGAGAGGATGGCATCGGTGTGAGAAGTATGCTGGCAGTACCAACCGATGATAGTGTATTAGCGTGGAAATCGTTGGTTCGATGACGTGTTTTGCAATTGATTTGCACTTGTTCGATTTTAAGACGGAATAGGACATTTAAAATCGACCAAAAGTCATTAACTACTAACTAACTAACTAACTAACTAACTAACTACTAACTAACTACTAACTAACTAACTAACTAAACTAACTAACTAACTAACTACTAACTAACTAACTACTAACTAACTAACTAACTAACTAACTAACTAACTAACTAACTAACTAACTAACTAACTAACTACTAACTAACTAACTAACTAACTAACTAACTAACTAACTAACTAACTAACTAACTAACTAACTAACTAACTAACTAACTACTAACTAACTAACTACTAACTACTAACTAACTAACTAACTAACTAACTACTAACTAACTAACTAACTAACTAACTACTAACTAACTAACTAACTAACTAACTAACTAACTAACTAACTACTAACTAACTAACTAACTAACTAACTAACTAACTAACTAACTAACTAACTAACTAACTAACTAACTAACTACTAACTAACTAACTAACTAACTACTAACTAACTAACTAACTAACTAACTAACTAACTAACTAACTAACTAACTAACTAACTAACTAACTAACTAACTACTAACTAACTAACTAACTACTAACTAACTAACTAACTAACTAACTAACTACTAACTACTAACTAACTACTAACTAACTAACTAACTAACTAACTAACTAACTAACTAACTAACTAACTAACTAACTAACTAACTAACTAACTAACTAACTAACTAACTAACTAACTAACTAACTAACTAACTAACTACTAACTAACTAACTAACTAACTAACTAACTAACTAACTACTAACTAACTAACTAACTAACTAACTAACTAACTAACTAACTAACTAACTAACTAACTAACTAACTAACTAACTAACTAACTAACTAACTAACTAACTAACTACTAACTAACTAACTAACTAACTAACTAACTAACTAACTAACTAACTAACTAACTAACTAACTAACTAACTAACTAACTAACTAACTAACTAACTAACTAACTAACTAACTAACTAACTAACTAACTAACTAACTAACTAACTAACTACTAACTAACTAACTAACTAACTAACTAACTAACTAACTAACTAACTAACTAACTAACTAACTAACTAACTAACTAACTAACTAACTAACTAACTAACTAACTAACTAACTAACTAACTAACTAACTAACTAACTAACTACTAACTAACTAACTAACTAACTAACTAACTAACTAACTAACTAACTAACTAACTCGACTATCTAACACTAACTAACTACTAACTAACTACTAACTAACTAACTAACTAACTCACTAACTAAATAACTAACTAACTAACTAACAACTAACGAACTAACTAACTAACTAACTAACTAAACTAACTAACTAACTAACTAACTACTAACTAACTAACTAACTAACTAACTAACTACTAACTAACTACTAACTAACTAACTAACTACTAACTACACTACTAACTAACTACTAACTAACTAACTACTAACGAACTACTAACTAACTAACTAACTAACTAACTAACTAACTAACTAACTAACTAACTAACTACTAACTAACTAACTAACTAAACTAACTAACTAACTACTAACTAACTAACCTAACTACTAACTACTAACTAACCTAACTAACTACTAACTAACTAACTATTAACTAAGACTAACTAACTAACTAACTAACTAACTAACTACTAACGAACTAACTAACTTACTACTAACTAACTACCTAACTAACTAACTAACTAACACTAACTAAACTAACTAACTAACTAACTAACTAACTAACTAACTAACTAACTACTAAACTAACTAAACTAACTAACTAACTAACTAACTAAAACTACTAACTAACTAACTAACTAACTAACAATAAACTAACTAATAACTAACTAACTAACTAACGAACTAAATAACGAACTAACTAACTAACTAACTAACTCACTAACTAACTAACTAACTAACTACGAACTAACTAACTAAACTAACTAACCTAACTAACTAAGCTAACGACTACTAACTAACTAACTAACTACTAACTAACTAACTAACTAACTAACTAACTAACTAACTAACTAACTAACTAAAACTAACTAACTAACTAACTAACTAACTAACTAACTAACTAAACTAACTAACTAACTAACTAACTAACTACTAAACTACTAACTAACTAACTAACTAACTAACTAACTAGCTAACTAACAAATTTAGGCCCGATATGGGTTTCTGTTTTATATTTTTGTTCATTTAATTGATCTTCGGCAGTGGACGTTATGTGGGAGCTATGGTTAACTATGGACCGATATAGGTTTTAGTTGGTAATACAATATCTATTTATATTAAATTTTGTGATTGTGCCGATATTCTATAGGGAGTTATTAACAAAAAATCCGTTTTTGGGAGTTAACTTGTGTGGGAGCTTTATGAAATTTTGAACCATGTTCGAAAGAAAAGACTTGTAACAAAATTTGTCCGGATCGCGGCTAAAGCTTCTGCAAAAAAATTATCAAAAATAGGAAACATATTTTCATGGGTTGTAAAGAAATTTTGCTCATTTTGCTAATTTTCTCGAAAGCTTGTTTGAAAACTGATTTCCACATATACTCGGACCGATAGACGAACATGGCTAAATTGACTCCGTTATCTATAAGGACTCGGAAAATTATAACGGAAATTACAAACGGAATGACAAACTTATATGGATGACAAACAAAAGAAATTGTTGATGGCATTGCGTTGGTAATTGAACCCCATTAGAGCAATAGCCCCAAACAAAAAAAATAAAAAATCAAACAATCAGGTAGAGAAATAATTAGAAACACACGAAAATACCGCTAAGATCAAATTGCCACATACATGTAAACATTAGTATGGGGCAAGTTTCATTCTTCTTTTGATAATTTAAATATACTTGAAGAAAATAAAATTGTTTAGTGATATTTTTAGCAGACAATCAAAAGAAACGAAGAAACAACAATGTTTAAAAACATCGCATCTATTATAATGTTGCTAAAGATGATGATGAAAGACAACGAAATACATCTATACATACATACATCTCTAATAGGTTGGTAACACAATAAATTGATTTATTTTTAAAAGAATTTTTTTTTTAACTAAAATAAAAGTGGCAAGAGATGAAAAACGATCAAATACATTCTAATAATGTATTTTTATTTTTTGTGTCTTTATCGTTAAATTTAAATGAACATAAAAAAGTCAAGTGCATTTTTATTTTTGTATAAAAGGAAAATGGAGAGGAAAAAATCTTTGCAAGAGTCTTGACTGTCAAATTTTCGAAGAGCAATGCGTGCAACATGCCACATTAGTGGCAACAGCAGTGCTTTAAAGTTTAAACATTTTTTATTTTTATTTAAATGGAAATAGAAATGGTATAGAATACAGTCACTGTTTGTGGAATTTTCATTTTAAAAATATGACAGAAATATCAAATGTCATTTTCAAGAAAAAAAAAAGAAAAAAAATTATCACCAAGTAGTGAAAGTTTTTTAATAGATTTTTTAAATATTTTTCTAATTTATTTTTCCTCATGCTGTCAGCTTTTCCTTTTTTCATATTTTAGACAAGTTTGCAGTGGTGGGGTTAAAAATTAGAAAAAATACTAACATTTCTTGCCATTGCTCTGCATGCGTGCTTGCACAAGATTCAAATAAAAATTTAATTAAAGTTTACAAAGTTTTTTTATGTCTAAAGAGAAAAAAAAATATCCTTTTGCTTCCTTTGCCTGTTATTACTTTGTATGTTATTACTGCCACTAGTTTTTCCCCTTTTTCTTATTTTGTTATTGTTTTTTAGCAATGCCTGCCAAAAAGTTGTTTAAACAACGTGATAGGAACCGAAATGGTTTTACGCAATTCTTAATAAAAATGTCAAAGAACTGTTTTATTTATTGAGAGTTCAAGTGGAATATATCGGAATTAAAAAATATATAAGTATGTATCTTTCAATACTTGTCAGGAGAGATAAATTATGTTTAACCCTTTGATAAATTTATATTATTAACTTAAATAGAATGCCCCATGTCAGGATTAGTTTATTTTCAATATAAATTTAGTTTGGAATACATATCACACCAAAAAGACCTCATACATGTGAACACTAGGGTCATAACTTTTATACAATTTTTGGAAATTTCAAATCGGCCATATCCATTCCACATACAATTATAACCTTTATACAATTATTGGAAATTTCAAATCGGACCTATCCACTCCACACAGAGTATTAAAAATTGCGTCGAAAAAGTATATCACTTTTTCCCGAGCGTTACAAAACTTTCCGCCTTCATATGCCTTGAAAGGATTTCGAAATTTACTCTAAACAAAATTTTATATTTTTTAGACTATACTATAAACTAGACTAGACGATAGACTAGACTATATACGAGACTAGACTATAGACTAGACTATAGACTAATAGACTAGACTAGACTAGACTAGACTAGACTAGACTATAAATAGAATAGACTAGACTATCGACTATAAGACTATAACTATAGACTAGACCTAATATAGACTGAATATAGACTAGACTATAGACTAGCTAAGACTAGACTATAGCTAGCTATAGACTAGACTATAGACTAGACTATAGACTAGACTATAGCTAGACTATAACAGACTATACTTAGACTAGACTTAGACTAGACATATAGACTAGACTATAGACTAGACTATAGACTAGATAATGACTAGACTATAGACTAGACTATAGACTAGACTATATACTAGACTATAACTAGACTATAGCGAGACTATAGACTAGACTATAGACTAGACTATAGACCTAGACTATAGACTAGACTATAGACTAGACTATATACCTAGACTTAGACTAGACTATAGACTAGACTATAGACTAGACTATAGACTAGACTATAGACTAGACTAATAGACTAGACTATAGACTAGACTATAGACTAGACTATAGACTAGACTATAGACCTAGACTATAGACTAGACTATAGACTAGACTATAGACTAGACTATAGACTAACTATAGACTAGACTATAGACTAGACTATAGACTAGACTATAGACTAGACTATAGACTAGACTATAGACTAGACTATAGACTAGACTATAGACTAGACTATAGAACTAGACTATAGACTAGACTATAGACTAGACTATAGACTAGACTATAGACTAGACTATAGACTAGACTATAGACTAGACTATAGACTAGACTATAGACTAGACTATAGACTAGACTATAGACTAGACTATAGACTAGACTATAGACTAGACTATAGACTAGACTATAACTAGACTATAGACTAGACTATAGACTAGACTATAGACTAGACTATAGACTAGAACTATAGACTAGACGATAGACTAGACTATAGACTAGACTATAGACTAGACTATAGACTAGACGATAGACTAGACCTAGAGACTAGACTATAGACTAGACTATAGACTAGACTATAGACTAGACTATAGACTAGACTATAGACTAGACTATAGACAGACTATAGACTAGACTATAGAACTATAGACTAGACTTAGACTAGACTATAGACTAGACTATAGACTAGACTATAGACTAGACTATAGACTAGACTATAGACTAGACTATAGACTAGATAGACTAGACTATAGACTAGACTATAGACTATACTATAGACTAGACTATAGACTAGACTATAGACTAGACTATAGACTAGACTATAGACTAGACTATAGACTAGACTATAGACTAGACTATAGACTAGACTATAGACTAGACTATAGACTAGACTATAGACTAGACTATAGACTAGACGATAGACTAGACTATAGACTAGACTATAGACTAGACTATAGACTAGACTATAGACTAGACTATAGACTAGACTATAGACTAGACTATAGACTAGACTATAGACTAGACTATAGACTAGACTATAGACTAGACTATAGACTAGACTATAATAGACTAGACTACTAGGCTAGACTACAGGCGGGTCTGTAAACAAGGATTTAGTTCCATACCACTTTCTTAAAATTCTTTTAAAATTTTAATTATTTAACAAAACTTATAATAAAATCTCTCGATATAATCAAAACCTGTTAAAAAATTAATTAAGTTCTTTATGAAAAGTGATATATCACTTAAAACGCCAAAAACTTTCAACATTAATCCTTCAAATTAACTTATTAAAATAAAACTATACGCAACTAAGATAAACTTACTAATGGCAACACATAAATTTAAAAGAATAACCTTTTCACTTTTTTAGCAACTGTTTTATTATTGTTTGCTTTTTTGTTGTAGTAAGTCTTAATAATTTAAATAAATTTTAGCACCAAAAACAAAACAAGGCATAAAATATTTGACTACTACATAAAATGCAACCAACCGCAACAACACTTTTCCACCTCAAAGTCAATGCAATGGAAACTGTGTTAATTGAATTATATCATACTTGAACAAACAGACACTAACACAAACAGTCACACACATATTTACACAATCACCTGTATACTTGTAAGTTACATACATATGTACGTTTATAAATACTTGCAACATTTTTGGTATCTATGAATGTGCTATTAGTATTACCAATGTAACCGTACCTAGTCGATGCTTTCTGTAGACCCCAAGTGGAAGAGGTGAGCAAAAAGTTTGAAAATGTGTTTTTCTTCTATAGTACAAGTATCTTGTATATAATTTCCTTGGCAGTGGGTAGATTCATATTCACATTCATATTTTGTATTTTTGTTTGAATAAATGTCTGTATGTCGATTTTTTGGTGCACATACTTATGTATAAATACCAACACATGGAGACAAAAATGGTGCAATGATTAAATTATCGGAGGTATGATAAATAAGGAACTGATCCAGGATATGTGTCACATAATTTTTATAAAAAGATATTTTAAAAAATTGGCGAATACAGCCATGCTCACAAGTTCAGACAGATGCATGCACGGTGCAGGAGTGGATTAATCTACTCAGATAGTCAGTCAGAAGACTATCTAGATGTAAAGAATCTTGTATTCTTAATTGGTTAAAAACCAAATGTTCACACCTATTTCTCCGCACACATGTATTCAAGTGTTCGTATGTATCAATTAAACTATGTCTGTTTGTTTATTTGCTGTAATTAAAATACCAAATATTTGTTCAGGTAAATAATAATATTTTCACGCCGAAAATAAAAAACCAAAACAAAGTGATTTTTGGAGCAAAAACTGTGTACGAGAATAAAAAATGTATCGTAATATTAGATTTCGTCGAGTGGGAGGTTTCAACGGGTATGCATAGAAGCCAGCTTCCCACAAAAAAAATACAATCATTGACGCAGAATGTTTACAGCAACATTTAACTTTAAGTTTCCAACCTGACTTGGTCTCTCCATGGATGTCGTTTTTTTTTGTGCAGCGTTAGAATACAAAAAATAAAGAAACTTGTTAAAAAGTTTTGTAGAAAATGAAATAAATATTTGCCTTCATGTAGAGACGCCAAAGGGTTTTCATATTCTACGCATACATAGCAAGCCAAATTTGTGTATCCGTAAGTAACTATAAAGTAGCAGAGATCAGTGCTGTGGTTAAAAATGCAGAGTGTTTTTAAGTGTTAGTGAGGAGGCTAATATGCTCTATTATTTATATAATAGATTTTATAGACTGGACTATGGACTTGATCATATAATATAACAGATTATAGACTATATAGCAAATCGCACTAAATACTGGACCATCATAGTCTATACAGTCTAGTTTATAGTCTGATCTACAGTCCAGTCTATACTCCGGACTAAAGTCTTGTCTATCGTCTGGACCATTTTTTATAGTATCGATTATATTCTAATCTATAGTCTGGGTTATAGACTGGACTATACTCTCTCTAGTATAATTTAGTCTACAGATCAAAACACTATGAAAAATTAAATATAATCTGTATAGCCAGGTCTATAGATTGATCTACAGTCTAGGCTATAGATTGGTTACAATTTACTATATAATCTAAACGAATGTTTAGTCTATACTCTGGACTATAGTCTAGACTATATTTGAGTCTATTGTCTGGACTATAGTTGAGTCTATAATCTGGACTATAGTTGCGTCTATAGTCTGGACTGTATTTGAGACTATAGTCTGGACTGTATTTGAGACTATAGTCTGGACTGTATCTGAGACTATAGTCTGGACTATTGTTGAGTTTATAGTCTGGACTATTGTTGAGTCTATAGTCTGGACTATAGTTGAGTCTATAGTCTGGACTATAGTTGAGTCTATAGTCTGGACTATAGTTGAGTCTATAGTCCGGACTATAGTTGAGTCAATAGTATGGACTATAGTTGAGTCTATAGTCTGGACTATAGTTGAGTCTATAGTCTGGACTATAGTTAAGTCTATAGTCTGGACTATAGATAAGTCTATAGTCTGGACTATAGTTGAGTCTATAGTCTTGACTATAGTGGAGTCTATAGTCTGGACTATAGTTGAGTCTATAGTCTGGACTATAGTTGAGTCTATAGTCTGGACTATAGTTGAGTCTGTAGTCTATAATCTGGACTATAGTTGAGTTTATTGTCTGGACTATAGTTGAGTCCATAGTCTAGACTTTATTCGACTTTACAGTCTGGACTATGGTCTAGTTTATAGCCTGGAGTATCGTGTGGTCTATAGTCCAGATTATAGCCTAGTCTAAAGTATGAACTATAGTCTAGTATATAGTAAGGACTATAGACTAGTCGATCGTCTGAACCAGTGTTTAGTCTATAGTATAGCATATAGTCCATAGTATGTTCTATAGTCAGGACTATAGCTTCGTCTATAGTCTGAACCACAGCCATTGTTTATAATTGTTTATAGTCTGGACCATAGTCTGGGCTATAGTCAGAACTGCAGTCGATTGTGGGGGCTCTAGTCTGTTTAGTCATATGGACTCTAGTCTTGTTTATAGTCTGCATTAAGTCCAGTTTATAGTCTCCAGTGTCTACAGTCTATGTGTTTTTCCCACAAAATTCCCCTCAACTACGCTCTTATTTTGAAGTAACTTTTGTCTCAACTGCACAAACACATAAACATAGATGCAGTATTTAGTTTTAGTTCCATCTTCTACCTTAACAAATGCTTTCAAGTTTTGGACGCCATCCGCAAAATGTTTTCTTCGCAATTCAAATTCACCCACAAAAACGTTTTTAGAAATTATTGCAAAAGTTTTTCCTTTCTTACGAAGAAATGAAAAAGCATAAATTTTAAAATCAAGAAGGTGAACAATGCAATTGTTTGCAAAATGTATACGAGAAAAATACCAAAAAAAATAAGAAAACTAAATCTAAAGAAATTAAAAAAAAAAAAAATCTTATGAACACTGAGAACAATAAGTAGAATTTAAAGTAAATTGAAACTGTGTGTGCCTGCGTTGGTGTACCAAACACCGGAAA